>NC_067137.1:124681374-124981374 GCF_903995435.1 Acomys russatus
GTCAATTTGGCATAAACCTAGAGATATCTGGGAAGAAGAAATTTTAACTGAGAATATACCTCTGTAAGATGACTATAGGCGCTCTGTTGCTCATTTTCTTGATTATGATTACTGTAGGAGGGGGTGGTGCCACCCTCCACAGGTGGTCCCTGGTTGTGTAAGAAAGCAAGTTGAGTGAACCATTAGGAGCAAGCTAGCAAGACTGTACTTCCATGGCTTCTGCCTCAGTTTTTCCCTCCAAATTCTCTTTCTGAGTTCCTGCCTTGACTTCCCTCAGTGGACCTGTGGCACAAGGCATGTAAGCCAAATAAGCCCTTTCCTCTCCAAGTTGCTTTTAGTCATGGGTTTTTATGATAACAATAGAAATTCTATTTAAACCAGAGGGGTTTCTTGAAACATGGCCTTTTCAGTGGGAAAACCACCAAAGTCCCAAACAAACCAAAGAAGCTGACAAAATTGCAAAAGCCAAAAGGCCAACTGGAAAGGATGTTACATTAAAATGCTAGCAGGCAATTTCAAATAATCACCACAGTAACACATGATAGAATAAAGGGCATGAGTCCTCTTTGTAGGTGAAGAAAATCAACAAAATGCTCAATAGAAAAGTCCTAAAGCAGACACACAATGCAGCACTTGCTAGGGACACAACTAAGAACACTGAAATCCTGGCTGACATTCGGGCCTTCCCAGGAGGATAATCCTCAGAAGGAGATCATGAGTTTGTTACTTAATTAGCCATTTCTATGATTACAGGGTACTGAATTATTAACTAAATAAAATAGCAAATAGCTGTGAAAACAGTTCATGACTTCATATTAAGCCTAACAGGTAAGCCACTGTTAACAGTAAGAAAGGGCATTGTTAACCTTATTTTGATTTGTGCAAACAGCATTAAACATATTTTTCAGCATATGAAAATTTTAAAGAGGAGAAAGCATATGTATTTTTTTTCACTTGAAGGGTTACAATTCATGGTGGGGAAAGAACTGTGGTGGGTGGTGCATCCATGGTGATGAAGAGTGTGGCATGGACAGAGAGAGAGAGAGGAGAGAAGAGAGAGAGAGAGAGAGAGGAGAGGAGAAGGAGAGAGAGAGAGAGAGGAGAGAGAGAGAGAGAGAGAGAGAGAGAGAGAGAGAGAGAGAGAGAGAGAGAGAAATGGGGGTTGTGTTTCCTGTGGCAAAGGACGGTCTTGTAAAGTAGCTAATACTGGCCATGAGCTCCTGACCCTCTTGACTATGTCTGTCTTCAAGTGCTGTATTTTGTTTTCTTCATCTTTCTCCTCCAATTTCTCCTTCTGTGCTGCTTTCTTGTTTCTTGGTAATGTGAAACCTGGTGGTGGACCTATTATCAGTAGAAGTTATTACCATTTGAAGTTATTTCTTCTGAGCAACTATTTTCTTTAGACCTATTAAGTTTGAAGCACAATGTATATTTGGGACATGGCAAAAATTAATTTTAAAGATGTTTTCAACCTAGCAGAGAGGTTAACTATTCAATAAATAATTATAGATATGCCAGAAAGAAGAATTGCTTAGTAGTGGCATAATTTACATGTAGAGGCCCTGAGTAAATGTTCCAACTCCAAAGCTTTATAAAACACACTAATCATGAAATGTTCTGAGACCTCTTGTCATGATTGTGCCTCAGTTTTGTTCCTGCCCTGTGGAATATCAGCAAATATGCTCAGGTTACAGACAAGTTGTTTTTATATATTTTCCTTTAGGTAGATAAAAAGCTCATTTGGCTGTTAGTTTCAACTGTTGCAGTGAGTACAAAGAAAACAAAGTTGATGTTTTTTCTTCTCTCTGGGCTTCTTAAACTCCATGCCCTGGGAGCACAGCACAAGCACAGTTTACAGGCTTTGCTGCCTTCTCGCCCTATTTGTTTATTTGTATCTTCTGTATTATTTAGGAACAAGACGCACATTTAAATGGAATGTTTCTAATATCCTATGTTAGTTTCCTTATTAACTATTACATTGAGAACTACATTAGTTCTTTCTTTGATTTCTCTGGACGAAAGGGTATCTGAAACACAACATTTAACTTCTGTGTAATTCAGGAATCTACCTGTAAGTTCTTACCCAAGAGAACTAGCCTAAGTTTATGGGTAGAGATTTTAGATTAATGATGGAGGTTATATTTCCACAGCATTCCTGTGTTTGAAGGAATCTTAGAATAGTGCCCATCTGGGTAAACAATACTCAAGAAGAAATCGTTCTATCACTGAGCATTTGAAGCTATAAAAAGCCTTGAAAAAGTCCCAATTACAACTAGTTGTGAAGATATGGTTTTGACAAGGCCGCTTCTGTTTTTAAAATAATAAATGTCTTAATGACTGGATATAGAAAAAGTAGGTATTAGATAAGTTGATTGGGAAAAATATTGGAGCAGCAAAGATTTTAGCTGAGTTCTGTCTCCCAAAAACACACTACACCATAAGGCTGTAGAGTATCAAGGCATATATATCTATGAAATATTATCTAAGATTAGATTTATGTGAGATTCTTTACATAGGAAAGCCCTTTAGAATCAATCCATCAACTGCAAGTTTTTCTTTAGAGAAATCCAAAATTCAATAATTTTTTTGTGTTTTGTTTATTTTTATAAAAGTCTTGTTCGAAAGAAAAAAGACATTGTTTTCCCTTTTTTATTATAGTTTATTCAGATTACATGCCTATTGCTATGCCCTCACTTGTATATTCCAGTTCCCACCCTCCCTCCCTCTTCTGTCCTATTCCCCTCCCCTAGACCTCTGACAGAAGGAGACCTCCTCCCCAACCATATGATCACAGCCTGTCAGGTCTCATCTGGACAGCCCCCTTCTCCTTCTTCTGAGTGCCATCAGGCCTCCCCACCAAGGGGAAGTGATCAAACTGGGGGCACCAGAGTTCATGTCAGAGGAAGTCCCCACTCTCCCCATAGCTGTGGAGAATGAGCTCTCCATTGGCTAGATCTGAACAAGGGGGTTAGGCTTACTGCATGCATTGTCCTTGGTTGGTGCAACAGTTTGTACAGGGCCCCTGGGTCCAGATCTGTCAGCCGTGATTGTTAAAGGCACATTATTTAACATGTAACACAGTGCCTACTACGAGCCCTGTAGTGGTCATTGTGACTTTCTTTTGACAGAAATAACAGACTGACATGGCCAATTTGTGTTTCTTTTCTAATATAATGGTGGTATTAATATAATACCACCAATACCAAGATGTTAGATAATTCTCTGGTGATATGGTGGCCCACAGGACAAATCGAACCAGGGTTCACCTGAAAGAGGGAGTGGGGACTGAAAGTGGGGTATACGTGAGAAATAATGAGTCAAGTCTGGAAATTTCTGATCAAGACTCCCTTTAATGCCCACAAGTAAGACTATATATAGCAAGGTCAATAGAATCTACTCTAATCCTACTCTCCCTATCTCCCAGGCAAGAATACAGTAGCCTGAATAGTTCCCTGTAGGAACCTTCTTAATCCTCTGGGTGGTTCCCTGTAGGAACTTCCCTATTTCTCTGGGTGGATAATCCAAAGATAGCCTAGAACACAAGACCTCCTTCAGCAAGGGACAGCAACTCAAAGGTCACAGCCTACAGCCTAAGCACAGGATTTCTAACATGGCAGAGTTTAGCATGGCTCCCCACAATTTGTCATATTCATGTTGTATATACATTTTTAGAACTAAAAGGCCCATAAACTAGAAATTCCTCACAACTCCATTGTATAATCAGAATATCTTACAGTTAAGAAACCCATCTGATAATTGTCTAGATTTTATTTCAATAACTTACATATTACAAGCCCAATGATGGTGGCACACACCTTTTAACCCAGCACTCAGGAGGCAGAGGTAGGTGAATCTGAGTATTAAGCCAACTTGGTCTATAGAGAAAGTTCCAGGAAAACTAGGATTACAAAGAGAAAGCCTGTCTCAAAAAATAGACAGACAGACAGACAGACAGACAGACAGACAATCACCCTCTCCCCAAACCCAACCAATATTACAAAAAAGCACTATCTAAAAACACAGGTCACTCAGGTTTTGAGCATTTCTCTTTGGATACAAATCCACTGGTATTTTAGCCACAATTTGCCTTTATTTTTTTAACCCATTCATTCAGGAATTCATTATTTAATATATATTGATCAAATGTAAAATCTGTTCCATATGTCCTGGGGATAAAATTATACAATAAGATAACTTCTCTATTTTCATGGGTTCTGAAGTTGGTAAGAAGTCGTTTTTGAGTGTGCTTCCTTTAGATATTTTGAGATAATTATTCTCTCAAATGTTTAAATATTTCCTCATTAAGCTGGACATCCAAAAAGTCTTTTTATTTCAAATAGTTTTTTGATTCTCCACTGTCTATATGACTTTCCCTGTGGCTTGTTCACACTCCTCTTGGGTATATGCCCAGAACTAAACCCACCTCACCTGGAACATATTCATCTGTTCAGTCATGAACTTAGAACGCTTATTTGGATTTTATTACATGTTACACAAGTATGAATTCATCCATGTTTTAGAGGCTGTTTCTTTCTTTTTTTTTTTTTTCTGTGACAAATTTGAGAAAAATAGTTTAGAGAGAAGATTTGTCTCCTACTGTCAGAGGTTACTGACGATGGTCGGCAGATCCCACTGTGTCTCTGCCCGTGGTAAGGCTGATCATCACGGCGCTGAACTACCACCTTCTAGTGACGTCATGAAACTAATGGATGGAGCCGCACTCACATAACCCAGTCAGCTTCAAAAAGCCTGTCACCTGGTGACTGAACTTTTAACGCAGGAGTCTTTGTGGGCATTCTGATACAAACCCAAGCACCATAATTTCTGAACTGAGAGGCTCATGTTCCAAGGGAAGTTTCAGAATGACTGAGCAAGAAAATTGCTTCCCTAATTGTGCCAAAAATACTTCCATTTTTAGCCTGTGCTGTGCAAATAAAGAAATAGATCATCGTAGGTTTGCAACTTAACTTTGTATTTTAAGTTAACAGGTTTGTATCCCCCAAAACAGGCCAAATATAGCAAGTTTATTAAGCTAAGCAGGCAACGAGCACAAGATGCAGCAAAATCAGTATTTAATACATGAGAAATGGAACTAGTCGTGGTGGCACATGGGAAGCAGAGGCAGTTGGATCCATGTGAGTCATCCTGGTCTACAGAGCAGTTCCAGGATGGCCAGAGCTACTTACTAAGACTCTGTCTCAAAATGCAAACAGCAACAAAAGCAACAAAGAGGAGATACAAAATTATTCAACACAAACCTTTACAGGATAGAGGTAAGCTAGAGCATACTGACATGTTTCAAATCAGCATCAGTTTGAAAGGATGCAATTATTTGTGGCATTAAGCAAATAGATTTACATGTCAGCATTAGAGACAGCAGGGTTTTGTCTTCAATTCTCCTTCCCTTCCGTCCAGAAGTGTTAGCTTGTGAGGCAGTCCTCTCAGCAACATCCTAGAGACAGACATCACTTCTCTGCCATTTTAATCCCAACCTGGGAAGTTTCTGTCCATTCTATGCTCTGTGCTAGAGCATTTTATTTTGAGAATAGCTCATATTTGTGCTACAAAGATATTTTAATTTGAATGGAAAACAGTCTCCCCAATGCTTATGTATTTGAATACTTGGTCCCCAGTTGGTGGCACTGCTTGGGATGGGTTACGGAGCCTTTAGGAGACAGAGATTTGCTGGTGAGAGCGCATCACTGAAGGAGGGTTTTGAAGGTGTGTAGCCTCCCTCCACTTGCTGTATTCTCTCCCTGCAGTTCCTGTGTTGGAATGAAAATGTCATCAGCCAGCTCTTCCTTCCTCCACTGTGCATGGCTCCACTGTGGTGTTGGGCTTTATCCCTCTGGGACCTTAAGCCAAAAATAAGCTTTTCCTTTCCGAAGCTGCTTTTTGACAAGTTCATCACAGCGACAAAAGTGTGACTAATAGAAGAGGGAATTAATCATCAAAATAGCTTTGGTCATTTGCTTACTCATACACCCCTCATTTCATTACTCCTTACACTTCTCAAATAAACTTAGTGCTTAGCTCACCCTTGGAGTTAACTTTTGTAGACTGAGTGAATAAATAGGCCAGAGCCTGATCAACCAATCTTAATAGATTAGGTTACTCATTACTTCATAGACAGGAAGATGACTGTGATAAGAGCAGCTCAATGAACCACTAGGATCTGATGGAGACATAATTTCAACAGTGTAGGAGGGTTGATGTCCAGTACTGTATATGTCCACTGCCCCTGCTGTGATTCTGGCCTCTCAAGTGGTTTGCACATCCATAATGTTATACTAAAAGCCATGGCCTCAGAAGGATATTTGGTAAATTTCAGTGTTCTTTTGAGGCTACGTCATGGTCATTGTGAAGATGTTTCCTTACTATTACTTACTGGCTATCAGACATTTTAAGCTAAACTCTATCTACCTGAGATTTCTTTCAGTTCACTACCATTTCTAAATGTTTCTTCTTGCTAGAGTTTGTCCTAGTACTGCAGTCTCATCATGATGGAGGAAAAGTCACAAGTGTGCAGGTAGGCGAAGTGCTGTCAAGCTGATAAAATAGGTAGGTGTCATTTCTAGGATGATAATAGATTTTCTGCTTTGTAAGATGAAGAGTACTCACAGAGATACACTGAATACATTCTGTGGAACTTCATAAGCAAAAGTTGAGAAAGCCCAGACCAGGAAGCGATAAACAGAAACCAATGTAGGAGAAATGCAGAGAGGGCTGAGATGGGGGCGTGTCTGCTGACCTACAATGCCTCTGTGAGGTAGACCTGGAAGTCAGCCATTTCAGAAACTTAATATAAGAATATACTGCTCAGTCAAATTGAACTTCATTGTACTATACCCGTTAGTTACTTTTCTGTTGCTGGGATAAAATATTCTTACTAAAGCAATGTAAGGAAGGGTTTTTTTTCTGCTCACAGTCCCAGGGTATAGTTCATCAGTGTAAGGATGAATGGTGCAGAATGATAGCAGGAGCTTGAGCAGGCAGCTGCTCACATTGATTTCATGAAGTCAGAAGGCTGAGCATGACAGACATGGGTGGCGATGCTCAGCCTTCTTTCTACTCCCGTGTGTGTGTGTGTGTGTGTGTGTGTGTTCTTTTTAATTTTTATTGATTCTTTGTGAATTTCACATCATGCACCCGAATCCCAGTCTTCTCAGGGTAGAAGGAATCTCTAGTTAACTTTAATTTCAATACTTCACAAAAGTATCGGTAGCCAGTGAGATCACATTAGATGGTGATCATTTCCCTATAGAGCTTATGTCTCTCAAAGTGTTTAGGATGTGCTGCTCTTTAGGTTTTGGCCTCAGTATTCTATACGGGATGTGGCTAGGGAAGAGGGAAACAATTGGAAACAGTGCTCTGCCACTTTAAATGCAGGAATACTTTCAACCTTTCATACTCAGGAACATCAAAAGCGCTAAGACAATGTAAATAAAAGTTATCTGTGAAACCAACAAGTGACACATACATGCAAATCATTTCTTTGAAGTGCTCTTAGTCTTGGAGGTGCTGTACAAGCATCTGAAATTTAGTTAGGGGTCAGGATCCTCTCTGGTGTACCTTAGACTTTGATATTAATCTTTCAGCAGACATTTTTATATGAGATGGCAGTAGAGACCTGAAGAAACATCCCAGGAGAAGCCAAAGAGCAATTAAAATTACTTACGATTGCTTTTATTCTAGTCACAAAAGTAGATATGAGAAATGAGAACTTTGTGTCAAGAGGAATAACATGCCTTAGGAGCTAGCTTCTCAGACTAAAGGCATGAATAGTTCAGCAAACCACAAGTGCGGAGTCATTTGTCTTTAAGGTGGGTACTTCACAAGAGGGCTTCTGAGGAAGGTGGAGACTTATGAGGAAAATTTGTAGGCTGCAACATTCCAAGGGAAAGACTGGCACCTCTTCTGCCAGAACTCCAGCAGGACTGAGCGATGACCCACAGATGAGTGTTTGTAAGCATGAACATGGAGCCACGAATGGGCAGCGACTCTGGCCGAGCAGGATGGGTCTGAGGATGTTTGGGTTCTTTACTTTGGTAAAGACGTGAGCGAAACTTTTTGTCTTGTTCTCTTGTCCCATATTCTCAATATTTTATAGACAAGTACTCAGTTTCTAATATATGACATTGTTTTTAGATCTACTTATTTCATTTTGTCAATATTTCATCTTTATATAAGAAAGATGTCACCTGAATTAAAGAAGATGAAACAGGTATCTTAAGATACACAAGACTGACCTAAAAAGTCTATTACTTGTGTATTTTTTTCTTTGTTGCTGTATCTTGTACTTGTCACAGGCCTTAACAACCTAAACATAACTATTAATGTACCAGAAGACAGCAATTCATGGTTGAAAATGATAACAGAAGCATAACATTGAGTAAGCAGGTCAGGTGAACATGGGTTCATATGGTGGCCTCTCTGGAATCTTTTTAGGCACTCAAAATTAAAATATATTATTAAAGAACACATCATACATATGTGGTAAAGGTATGAAAGACATATGCTCTACAAATGCACTGCAAGTTAATATTCAAAGAGGAAATAGTGGGGCACTTACTAGTCTATAAGATTTATGCATTTTTCCTAAATTGACTTTAGAGCCATTTGTACCAAATATTCATATTTGTTTAGTGACGTTTTTGCAAATGAGTCTTTGGATGAACAATACATCCTGTATATTTAGTATGCTTTGGTTTTTTAAAAAAGATAAAAGTTATACCCTTTGTTTCTCTTAGGAATGTTCACATCTATTTACCCTTCATGAAAAAAGAAATGAAAAAGTCAAAGAATTCACTAATCTCTAGCTAATCCTACCATTTAGTAACTGAAACTATTTTTTTCACCTAATATTAGGATACAAGGATACAACCTTTTGAGCAATGCTATATGTAAAATATTTTATAAAGGATAACTCCTATGCTAAGAATATAGTATGCAATGAAAATTGGAATCACTATAATTTTCCTATAAAATATTAAAATTGTACAAAAGTTATAAGGGGCATTGTCTCTCATACAAGAAGGTTCATATAAAGCTATGTGAGAATTCATCCTTAAGAGTTGACTCATTCCCCATTGGGATTGTCAGAGTCTACCCAAGTGTGCTAAGTAGCCTGCTCTGAGATGGAGCGGGCTACTTATATTTAATACTGCATAACCCTGGTCCTGGTGGTGATGTTATAATTCCAATGTCCTCAGTGGCATCTCTGTATCTGTTTTCTAGCACTGATAAATCTTGATAAATAAAGTGTTGGAAAGACAAAGTATAAGATGTTTGTTTTAATCTCTTAAGTATGTATTTTAAAAAGTGAGGAAAATACATGATTCTACACTTTTAACTTTGGTGACAGAAAATTGAAACTCTCAAGAAGTGAAAGGCAACTTACGTAGATGGAATTACAAGGCTGTACAGAGAGATGCTTCATGCACATTAGAAATCATCATGATTCTCACATGTTGGATGCTCCTAAAGTAATTGGACCTTTGGAGCTCAGTCCCTAAATAAATAGGACAGTGAGAATACGTCAAACTGAAGTGGTCCAACATAATGTGCATTCACTCCTAAGACAATTGCCCCTTTGGCAGCTATACAGCAGGCTGAGGTAGGGTGGCATCAGTTATTTTCAGAAGGACAGCTAAACAACTGTACTTCTGCCAGGATGACAGGGCCCAGTTCAGTCACCCAGGACTAACCAGTGCCATGTGTGCGTGTGTTTCCTCAGAAAACATCAGAGATTGATGAGGCATCATTAAGTTTCAGATGCTATGTAAGTTTGATCCCTCTGTAGTGACAGTAGCATGGATCAATGTCCTAGAGTTTGATTTTGTGGGGTTGGTATCAGTAATCTAATATAAAAATACCTGTTTTTGCCCATTAGGTGTATTTTTTCATTAGCCTGCTCATTTTCAACCAATAATAAAACTTTCTTAATCGTGTACTATTGACCTATTCTTTTAGAACAGGATTAGCTTCTTTTATTTTAATAAGATTAGAGTGTTCTATATTCTGCACTAATAAAAAATCCCCTGAAAAGACATAGATAATTAAATAATACAGCCTTGTGTCTGAGATTCTACAGAAAATTACTCAAAGTCAAAGTGAATGACTATCTATGGGATCCATCTGAGAGCAGCTATCACAGAAAACATCCTCTTGTCTAAGACAGTGGTGCACACAATATTATAAAATGTAACATGAAAGACTGTGCTCTGCAGACTAAGACTGATGAGATTCCCTTAGGACTATATATTCAGGAGATGCCCAAATGGTGTATACAGAAGCAACCTGCCAAGAGGAAATCAGAAAAGCTGAGTTGGCTTCATTCTAAGTCATCATTGTCTGTGACCTCGGAACAAATCAATAGCAGTTATTCAGATTGTCTTTTGGAATATGTAGTTAATTCAACTTTCTAGCTCATGTCAATTTGTGGCTATTGATCCTTCACCATGTTCTTGGGATAGAAGTGGTCAACTTTGTTTCCTTCTGATAACCCACTATTTAGATAGGAAGCCAACCTCACTCATCAAAACTTAAAACAGCTAAGATCACCAGATAAACAAAGAAACATGAAGGATAGCTGAAGATCGGTTAATGCAGGAGAGAAGAGGCTGGATTCACAGATAAGATGCCATTTAATCCAGATAAAGAACAATTCTCATTTCCTAAACTCTGAGAAAATGCTCATTAATTTTTGAATATATCTTTTCTTTTTCACTAAGATTTCTTGATATAAAAATTTCTTCATTTAGTAAAGAATTAACTGAATTGGGCATTAAAATATGGGCATCCTATTTTGTATGTGTCTTTGAAGACCCAAGTTGCAAATAGTTACTCTTATTTTTCAAGCAGAGAACTTGAGGGAAAAGATAATTCAATAGAAAACTAGAAAAGAATTAGCATTTTGTCTATATAAAGAAACATTTTTATTCAGACATTTTAAAAAATAAACTAAGTTAAACTCTCAAACTTATGAGCTTAAATTGTTATTATTTAGTGGGATTATATAAAAACCATATAGAGTCTGAGAGATATGTGGCTAGGTGACTTCTTTATGGTATATCCATACAAACTAAGATAGTTCATCACTATAATCTTGTGAGATTTACCCTCCTGTATGTGACCCATCATTCATGAAAATGTTATGTAAGGTGGTGTGGAAATGGCTCATTGATTAAGAACTCTTATAGAAGAACTAGGTTCAGTTCCCAGCACCCACATGGGAACTACAACCAACTGTTAGTGCCCCTAAAGGATTTGATGACCTTTTCTGGAGTCTTGGGTTACATGTATGGGTACCTGCACACACATGCTACACAGACAGACAAGCAGACACACATATACATATAAAATAAAATTTATTATAAACTTTAGTTAACACAAGACTGTATTTGTACATGGATAGGCATTCAACTGTTACTATTTGGTTTCAGAAGTTAGACTGGGATCAATAATTTGATACCTGTGTTTGGGCTTCATAAAGGCCCAACAGTCTGAATGGCTCAACATTCAAATGGAACGGCTTGGGAAATAATGAGTTATTATTATGAGAGAGAAGGTCACCACCATTCAAAATAAAGTAAGTAGTACCTCAGGAAGCAATTTGCGTTTTCCCAAATGTTTCAGACAAGGCAAGTGAAGCAGGGAAGTTCTGCTCCACTGGGAGGATGACACGATTGAATAAGAACTGAGATTTTAAAAATAAAATGAGCAGCTGTGAGGAAAAACAGCCAATGATACTGATTCTTCATCCTGAGTTATTCGGGAATGTTATGTGTCCTCAAGATATATAAAAAGCCAAATTGAAAATGAAACAGACAAATATTCCCTCCCTCTTTCCATTATGAATTATGAACCATCTGTAAAGACAAAATGCTGAAGCAAGTACAGTGCTCCAATATGCCACAGACAAAATGACACATCTAAGGAGCCAGTACATAGATCCTCTCACCTTCCTTACTAGGATGTTTATCACTTGGCAAAGGCCACGCCCCAGTAAGAGGCAGTTCCTCTTCTAGTGGACAAACATCACCTGTTCTCTCACAAGTCTGTTTCCAGCAGAAAACACTGCACACCCTCACACAAGTCTGTTTCACATGCCACACTTGGGATCAAAACAAAAACATGTTTGCATCCGCTACAGTCTCCCCTGTCTCAGAGATGCCCTTCCACAAATTTCTATTCTCTCTCTCAGTTTTTTTCCTTCACCCTCTCCTCTGTCTTTGCCTACCCCATCCCTACCCCTGTTACCTTTCTAGCCCCCTCTTCCACTCAGTTCTCTCCCTCCATTTATTTTGGGTATCTATTGTATTTCACGTTCTGAGTGAGATTCTAGCATCTTACCTTGGGCTATCCTTGACTTCTTTGGGTCTGTGGATTGCAGTATGGTTATCCTGTACTACATAGCTAATATCCATTTATAAGTGAGTACATACCAAATCTATCTTTCTGGGTCTTGGTTACCTCACTCGACATGATCTTTTCTAGTTCCATCCATTTGCCTGCAAATTCCATGATTTCCTAGTTTTTAATAACTGAGTAGTATTCTATTGTGTAAATGTAACACAAGCTCTTTATCCATTCTTCAGTTGAGGGTCATCTGAGTAATCTAACCTGGACCCATAGTGGCTTGCAGAGATTGAACCACCAACCAAAGAGCATGCATGAGCTAAACCTAAACCCCCTACATAAATGTAGCAGATGTGAAGCTACATACAAATACCCTAACAATAGAAGCAGGGGCTGTCTCTGACTCTTTATTTTATTTATTGTTCATTTATGGATCTAGAAAACAGAAGAAGACAACAGATACAAGAACTAGAGTTACAGGGGCTCATCAGCCAACAGGTGGATGCTGGAACCTGAAACCCAAGTTCTCTTCAAGAGCAGTAAGCACTCTTTATCACTGGAACATTTTTTTTCAGCCTTTTGAGACAGTTTCTTACTAAAATGCAAGCTGGAGGTTTCAGCCCGGCTAGCTACCTGCCTCGTCTGCCTCTGTTTTTTCAGTGCTGCGATCACAGGCACCTACAGCCACGCTTTACTATTTACATGGGTACCGAAGTCTCAAACTCAAGTATTTGTGCTTGCAGAACAAGCACTATTACCCACTGAGCCACCTTCTTAGCGTCCTCAAATAATACTTATTGTTATTCCTAATTTCAAATGTGTGCGTGCTCGAGCGTGCACGTGTCTTGACTGCACTATACAGGTAAGAGCAGTACTTGTGGAAGGCAAAAGGGGGTGCTGGATCCCCTGAATCTGGGATTATAGGCATTTGTGATATGAATGAGTGCTAAAAACTGAACTAGGAGGATACTTTGTAAAACTATCTCATGTTCTTAACCACTGAGCTTTCTCTCCAGCACCTGTTATTATAAATTACATATATGCATAACATACATTTATTTACATGAATGTGCCTGAGCACAATAGAACTATGGTGCTTGCATGGAGGCAGAGGACAACTGTAGGAGTTAGTTCTTTCCTTCCATTATATGGGCCCTGAGATCAAACTCATATACTTGGGCTTGGCAGTAAGAGTTGTCTCACCCATCCAAATAATCTTTTTAAAAAATACTTTAATGTCTTCATTTATTCATATGAAATAAAAAGAATTATTTTATTAGAAGTTTTTTCCAGTCAGTGTGCAACTTTGCTCTTTTGAATTACATGCTGATATTACTAAGAAATTACCTGGAGACAGAACTACAGCATGCATTAATTTGAGACACTGCAATAGCTAAGTGATTGCTTCTCCTCATCCCACAGATCTTTGTATGCAGTGGTCTAATGGTCTAATGAAAGAAGAATAAATATAAATAATTAACATCTCATTTCTTTATAAGTTTTTGCTCCATTTTTAAAAATTTTTCTTACACAATGAAGTCAATTTGTACTATGGAAAAAAACTAGTCTATGTTAATACCCATTAAAATAACAATTACTTCCTGACAATAAGTTTGAATTCTATCACATGAAACTTTGGGGGGGTGGGTATTCCAACTACATGAAAACAACAGCAATCTTAAATGCCAAGCTGAGAAGTTTGAATGTTACTATTACACCTTAGGAATTTTATGTATTAATATTAACCTTAAGTTTTATTGGAATGAACTGGTGAATACAGATGTTGATAGGGGATTCAACGGAAAGTTTATTATGCTTTCCATCAAAGGATACCCCTAAATAGCTCATGATCCCTGAGAAGGAGTTCAGAACCACTGGCCTCCAATCAACCTTGGGTAAAAATAGGCCAGATGGTCATTGACGGTTTACTGGACTGAACAGAATACTGAGGATGGAAAAGAGAGGCAATACAAGTAGATGCCACAAGGTCAAGTTCCTTAAAACATGTCAAAGATCATCCAAGGTGTAGTTGGAAATAACGATCTCGCTACATAGGATGGCCTTTCTACATACCCCTCTAAGAGCATGTAAGATTAAGTCTGTATTATATGACTAACACCATTAGCTATTTCTACATAGTTAGCTATGACAAAAATCTGACAGAACAGCATAGAAAGGAATAATTTATTTTGATTCACATTTTCTGAGATTTCAGTTCATAGTTCTCTGCTCCATCAACTCTGGAAAAACCATGACATAGAGGAATTTAATAGGAAAAGTTCTTCAACTCATGATGGATAGGGGGAATGAATACAGGACTAAAGAATAAAAATTAAAGTCATAAATGGATTGATCTAGAAATTATTATAATGAGTGAGTTCACCCAGAAGCAAAAAGAGACAAATGGTATATACTCACTTATATCAAAACACTAGTCCAAGGGATACGTACCATGAAAAACTTTACTTACCAAGAAAGTGGATCAGAGGAGAGGGCATCCTATTGAGACCTTAGGAGGGAGTAACATGGAAGAATAAGGAAATAGTAGGACTCACAGGGTCCTGGAAACCTACAAGAAGAACTTTATGACAGTAGATCTGGGTCCTGGGGTCCTCCTCAAACTAAGGCACCAGCCGAGGAGAATATAGGCAGTAAACTTCAAACCCCTACCAAGACCTAGCTGATAAACAGGATATTCGCCACTGTTGAGTGGAGAGTGAGATCTGGCTCTCACACGAACTCTGGTGCCCCTTTTCTGACCATGTCCCCTGGATGGGGAGGCCTGGCGGCACTCAGAGGAAGGATAGCAAGTTACCAAGAAGAGACTCGATATTCTAAGAGCATATATAGGGGGAGGAGGTCTCCCTCAATCACAGACATAGGGGAGGGGAGAAGGGGGGAAGTGGGAGGGAGGGAAGAATGGGAGGAAACAGGGGAAAGGCTAACAATCAAGATGTAATATGAATAAATTAATAAAATGGAAAAAATTGAAGTCATGCCACCAATGACCTTCTTCCTCCAAATAAACCCCACCTTATTGGCATAGTGTTTTTGTGGACAATGTACAGTTTTCCTATGTTCATTCAAATGCTGATTTCTCTATTCCACTATCTCCATCAATCTGAACATTGCATTGTGGTGTTTATTCAAATTATCTCCTGTTTCAAGTTTGTGCAAACATGTCACTAATTGTTCTCTGTATTGCCAATAAAACAAACTAGCCAATGCTGAACAATAACAGATAATAGGGTGGGGCATCCTGATCCAGTGAGGGGAGGAGAAAGAGAAGGGAGGAGAAGATGGAGCCATGAGGAGAGACCAGGAAAGATCAAGAGAAATGAACCTGGCCTAGGAGATGATTGAAAAGCAAGTATAAACAAGTCCTTCACTTGCTTAGTTAGGGTAACTCCTAGATATTTTATATTGCTTGTGGCTAATGTGAAGGGTGTGGTTTTCCTAATTTCTTCCTCTGTAAGCTTGTCATTTGTGTATAGGAAGGCTACAGACTTTTTGAGTTAATTTTGTATCCAGCCAATTTGCTGAAGGTGTTTATCAGCTTTAGGAGTTCTCTGGTGGAGTTTTGAGGGTCACTTATGTACACTATCATATCATCTGCAAAGAGGGATAATTTGACTTCCTCCTTTCCCATTTGGATACCCTTGATCTCCTTTTGTTGTCTTATTGCTCTGTACTCTGGTGCCTCACATTTGACCACGCCCCCTGGAGGGGGAGACCTGGTGGCACTCAGAGGAAGGACAGCAAGTAGCCAAGAAGAGACTTGATACCCTATGAGAATATATAGGGGGATGTAATGCCCCTCAGGAACAGTCATAGGGGAGGGGAATAATGGGAAAATGGAGGGGGGGGAGGAATGGGAGGATACAAGGGATGGGATAAACATTGAGATGTAACAAGAATAAATTAATAAAAAAAAAGAAAAGCAAGTATAATGTGGGAAATCTGAATGGGAAGAAACTATACTCGCATGGAGATTTAGGATGAAGTAATTATTGTACAGCATTGTGCTATAGGCTAATTAAACAGATCCTGGTTTCTCTGTGTTGTTATTTGGGCAGAAAGCTGATTAAGGAGTAACTGCTGATTACACTAAAATAACAATTCAATATAAAATATTAATAATCATTCAACACACCTCCTAAGATTCTGCAACTGTCCAAAAATTCACCACTAGCTGGGGAATGAACCCTGAGCCCAAGCCATTCAGTTCCAGTCTGTGCTTTAAATGCCTGTTGTAGTTTTGTTTCTGTGGCTATGATAAAATATCCTCACAAAACATCTGTAAGGGAGAAAGGTGTTTAATCTTTCAGGTTCCATTCTAGTTCAGCTCCTTGTTTGTGTCTTTGCACCTTTCCTGGCCAGTGTTTCTTTCTTGGGACCTTCATTGCAGCCTGCGATGTGCCTCACAGCTTCCCACCTAGCCAACAGAGACTGTCGGTAGGGCCTCCAACCCTACCACATACTACCTGTTCTGCTATTCATTCCCTTGAGATGTGGGGAACCTTCGTGATCCCATAATTATCAAAGTCTATGTACTTGAAAACTAGTACCATGGAGACAGTGTTATGGTCTGCTAGCAGCTGAAGCAATAGTTGGATCTACATGAACTATAGGCACATTATCTTTTCAGTGCCTAAATGGTTGAATACATGGAAAAGGATGCTGAGGAAATAATTTAGTAGGTGGACCAGCAGGAGCAGGGTACTCTGGAACGCTTTTCTTAAGAGTAAGTCTTTAAATGGCTTTACTCTTTCATACCTATGAGCCTACCTTGGCTGGGGCTTGAATAATTAATGAATGATACCAAGGCATCTTTGCTATTGTCTTAATGCAAAGTAGATGGCTTCTAACTGGTAACAAGCTCTTGAGAAGCCATGTTTTCTTTAGCCCTAATTTTACACAGACTTTTCCGATCACACCGCAAGTTTATCAATCTGCTCTAATCTACCACTGCTTTTGAAACTCCCTATAATTTGCCTAAATGTGGCCATCAGAAACTGTTCCATCACCCAAAACCTAGATTCCTTTAAAAGTTCCTCTGCTGTGAATATAAGTCCATCATTTTAAAACCCAGCCTTCTACAGTTTCAGGGAACAAACAAAATATAGGCAAATTATTTGCTAGAATATATTTTGTGTGACTTCAAGACAGAGTTGTTCTTTTCCATATACATATTAATTAAACATAGTCTTTAATGTATACATTCCTATAGACATTTTGATTATCAGATCCCACAGAATGATCTAAAAGCATTCTAGATTTTCTCTATTCCTCTTCAGAAAACCTATTCAATTTTCTGAAAACCAGTTCCAAACCTATGACATATACAGTCACACCAACCCTGTTTTTCCGGTGCTGAATTTTCATGTTAGTTTACTCTGTGTTCCTGTGACAAAATGCCTGGAAATATATCCCAAAGGAAGAAAACTTTGCTCTAGTTCACAATTTCCGAAATTTCAGTCTATGGTCCTTGGTACCATTTAATGTGTTTCCAATTATTAATCACTGTGGTGGAGAAGTTTCCCACCTCACTGTGGACAGAAAACAGAAAATGAGAAAGGCCAACAGGTTTCACCCTCATAGGCATGCCTTCTGGTATAGATTTTGCCTGTGTAGGTCACACCTGCCAAAGTTCTGCAACCTCCTCAAAACAGCACCAGCCAGGAACTAAGTATAACTACTGGGGCATTTCATACTTTAACCATAACTAGTACTTGATAAAGTATATTAAGTGAATAATTTAAAACCCCCTTCAAAATGATAAATAATTTACAAAATAATTATTTATTATTCTGCTTTGGTTTTTTTGTTTGTTTGTTTTGTTTTGTTTTTTTGTCAAAATTATTTTGGGAAATAGTTATCTGTGTAAGTTGGTATGATGGTTAATTTTGATTGCCAAAAGTGAATGTGTCTGTGAGGGCATTCCTAAACACAGTTGGGTCACAAGGGCTCTGACTTAATCAATGAATTACTCCTTTAATGGATTCAAATGTGATATCAATATCACAAGGTAGTAGAAGCAAGAGACGGGCTAATTGGAAGAAACAGGTCACTGGCTACCTGTCCTTGGAGCGATAACTCACTCTATTTCCCTATTTTTGCTCTCTGTCCACCAATCAGTGCAGGAGCTCACCTCCCCCACCCCACATTCCTATAGTGATAATACTCTTCCCAAGCATATGAGGGCAAGTGACCATTGGCTGAACATTGTTTCAATAAGGCAAAATAAATTCTTCCTGCATTGTCATGTCTGTCAGGTATTTGGTCACAGTGACATAAAAATAACTAGTTAGGATAGTTTGTTTTCCCACTAAAATATACCTTTAATTATTATAGATATAGCAGTAACATAGAAGAAATTTGTGCATATAAATAATTTCTATACTGAAAGTACATATAGTTGTAACCTGCCTCCCAATTTTTTAAATGCTAAAACTGAAGAATAATGTGTCTTAGAATGAGGGAATGAATGCATACAACATTTTCTTAGATACTTACACTCATAATTGTGGCATACCCTTTTTTCACTCATATTTCCACTGGCTTCCAGGATCAGTTGTTAAGGACTTCATTCCTGCACTTTCCAAGAAAATACCTGTATATTAAAATAGGAGGAAAAAAAGTTCACACATATATCTCTGCACAACTTAAAGCAAAGAGAGTGCTGCCAGACCCCACACCCTTAAAAGCAAAGCCTTCTAGAACAGAAAGGGGAAAGACTAAAATGGAAAAGGGAGGGAGGGAGGGAGGAAGCCCTTCCCCGAGCTCTTCTTGGTAGTGTAATTTCTTGCTATTGTCATTTGCCTCACTGTTGTGTTTTATGCACCTGAAAGACCTTTCAACACACACACACACACACACACACACACACACACACACACACACACACACACACACACTTGTGTTCACGTTATCTTACTTGTGCTTACTATTACTGTTATTCTTACTATTTTCAGAATTTTCTCAGTGACCCAAGCCTGATGGGCAGATTATTCTCCTCCTGTTTGGACAGTAACTGACAAAAGCAACTCAAGGAAGAGTTAATTTTGGCTTAAAGTTCGTGGATATAGCAGGTCATCTAGAGAAGTCGTGGTGACGGGAGCTTGGGGCAGCTGCTCAGGGCACAAAAGATGCAGATGCTGGGCTCACTTTCTTATCTTTGTTCAGCCCAGGAACCTAGCTTACTATAAAGCGTGTCTTCCCGTTTTAGTTTGTTTACTCTAGTTACTCCCTCAGGTGAGTCTGGATTCATGCCCCTTCTGTTCTTCCGTGTGGTAGAGACTGGTGTCTTCCCGACAGGCAAGGCACAGAGTCAGTGGTACCTAGAGGCAACTTGGTAGGCTTACACCACATTCATTTCCAACTCTGGTAAATTTACCTTCCAATCACATGTCATCAGACTACTTTCTTTTGAAATCTTCACAGTACCCTTCAACTGATTTCTTTCACTTATTTAAACAGGCCTGGCTTTCACAAACCAGTCCACATCTCTTATTTCCTCTACCTATAGCAATCTCTCCTCACCCAGCTAACCTCTGGCCTTCCTTCCTGTGCAGCTTAGTCCATACACTGTATTTTCAACCAACACTATGACTTCTCTGAGATGTCAGTTTTCCAATTTCCAGCAGCATCAATTTTTCATTTGGTTCTATCACCATGGACGTATGTTTGCCTTTGCCTGACTAATTATTGGAACAGGAACTATGAAGGGGAAGATTAACAGTAACTTAAAGTTCTTTTTGTATTTCCTTAAGCATACCCAGGCAGTTATTCTTTGAACCCCCAACACATCGCTTACCAAATATTCACTATGGAAATTCGCAAGTTCTAGAGATGCTTTTAGCAGAATGTACCCCATCTGCTAGGCCTGCGTGTGTCTATAATATGTAGATTTATGAAGTGTTCCTGTGGTGGTGAAGACAAGTTAATCCCATAGCTAGAGCAAGGGTATAAAGATCATCGTGGATAAATGGTGAGAAATAGCAGTGAGACGTCGCCCTACGATAACTCAAGTCATGAAATTCGAGTATCATTCACTCCAGAACTAAAACACTCAAAAGCGGGAGGTATGTTTGGTAGGTCCCTGCTTTCCAGACAGTGCTATTGTGGATCCCATTAATTTCCTCCAACCTTTGCTAATGATCTGTAAAGCTTAATGCTGATGACTCAGGCTCTTATTACTACCCAGGCAGCACCCTTCTTTCTACATTGTCTCACAAGTTCCTTAGAAGCCGGAAGGTGACTGTTTTAAGCTGATGTTAGTTTTCAGTTTCCTAAACTGTATTTATCATACCGAAGATGGTCAATACATATATGTGTGGCAGATGTTGCCTTTTTTCCAGTTAGACTTTTTATCTTAGACACATTTCTCATATGGAGAAACTTTAGTTCCCTATGAAATTAGAATGGATACCTGTGATAAGTCTGTACTTAGTCTTGGTTGAATTTCAGAAGCACTTCCTCTCTTAGCTACAGCCTAGAAACATTAAGACCAAGTGAAAATTGTCTATATTATTTTTCCTTGTTCTAGCAAAAGATAAAACTTAGGCTAAGGAAGGTTATTTTGTGAGGAAGTGGCAGACCTGGACTTCATTCATTCCTGGGTAATAAGTACAAAATAATGTTTTTTTTTTTCTATTTACGTAAAATAGTTCAAACCAGAAATCCTAAGGGATCTTGTGAAGTACTTCATTTCTGAGACAAAATTGTGAGCTAGTAAACAGTTTATGCTTTCTAAAATATAGGTGCAGATTTGCAAGGTATGATTGTGCATGGAAAGCCTCTAGGGAGCATTCAATGTTTTTTCTCCCCTTGATTCTTCCATTCATTGCATTGTTTTCTCTCAGTGAACATCAGTGGATGAGGTTCAACAGAAGGGCATGATAATTACTGAATTACCATCTACTGAACTGACTCAATGAATGAAAAGGATGTCACAATTTTCTGAGTGCTGTGTGACACTTGTCCTGGGGAGATGTGAATGAGTATCTACTCTCCCCGGATAGGGAACCAACCACAAACCACAGTAAGGGTACCATCAAAGTCCAACTTGGTGAACCAATCCATTTTATTGAGATTACATACAGGAATATGGGTGATGTTTATGGTTATTGATAGGAACAGAAATAGGTCAAAAACAGTATAATCGCCAAAAGCATAGCCTATCAGGGATGACATAGAGCTTACTGCACAACCTACAGGCAGTTCAACGATGTGGGTAGGGGGTGTCCTTTCTAGGTTGCTCAGTTGGTTTGAGCCTCTTTCAGACAGCTTGACTGGTTTCTGTTTCTTTCAGGCAATTTGGCTGGTCTAACTTTTGCAGACAACTCATCTGGTCTCAGTCTTTTCTGCTTAAATACACATGGGGGCCGAGGAGTATGGTGAATGTGGTCAGTTTCGGGTAGATTCTGAAGCTTTTGGATTGTTTACATCCTGAGCTTAATGAGATTCACCTCCCTTTAGAACATCTAGTCTTAATGAACTTCTCTCTAACACAAAATGTTTTCTTCAGGAGGAAGCTGCTTTACAACACTCAGCAAGTACATAGTGTGCGCCAGGATCCCTTACAGGTATTTGAAAGTCAGTCATGGAATTCACTGGTCCTTGCCCTCAATGGGCCTGCACATCTAATGACGACTTAAGAAAAATAACTATGCTTAAGGAAGGAGTGGAGAAAAAAGAAGTTCTAATTTATGAAAGGCAGGAAGTTGACTTTATAAGCATAGTGATATTGAAACTAGATCCTCTAGAGGATGAACAATTTTAACCAAAGGCATAGGAGAACATGGCCCACCACTGATAACTCACAGTGTCTTTGGATGGTTCAGTGGATATGGTCCCTGGGGTGAGGATTAGGAACTGAATACAGGAATTGAACTCTCCTTTTCTTACTTTCCAATTCTTGCTGTTACTTTACATATTTTTAGCATGAGAGAATGCTTTCAAATAGTCACTGATATGTCTTGGTAAGTTTGCCCTGAGCATTATAGACAATTTATATTCAAGAAGAACATGAATGGAAAAACAGTGACAACCACCTATGTTCCCATCATTCATAGTTTTGCTTGTCACATGAATGCCACACCTCTCTTCCCTTACTACTTTTATGCTACATATCAAGCTGGTCTCCCCTGTCCGTGTGTGTGTGTGTGTGTGTGTGTGTGTGTGTGTGTGTGTGTGTGTGTGTGTGTGTGTTTGTACAGCTATGCATACAAGGAGGTCAGGGGAGAATGCAGGAGTCCTACTCACTATTCCCCTGAGACGGGCTTTCTCACTGCAGCTACAACTAGGCTGGCAGTCAGGAAGTCCCCAGGCGTTTACTTGCCTGTGATCTTAGCTCCAGTGCCTTTATAGCCACCTCCCTCTCCCAGCAAGCACAGGTGTTACCTGCAGATACCAGTCCTCATGGCCATGCCTGGTCTGGATTTTTACATGGGTTCTGGGAATTCTTTTTTAAAAATTTATCATTATTGTTGTTGTTATTCATGTGTGTTATGTGTGTGTGAGCAAATCATGGCACACATGTGGTAGCCAAAGGGCAATTTTGGAGGTCAAGAATTATCTCCTATATTTATGTAGGTTACTGAATTTGTGCCACAAGTGCTTTACCAGTTGAGCTGTTTCTGGCCTCAGTTCTGAGTAGGTAAACTTGTGGGCTCATATTTGCCTAGCAAATGCTCTGTCCTCTACCCACAGTTAAGTTCTTTGGTGCTGATGTTTGCCTACCTTCTTGGTTTGCTCTTTTGCTGGCTGTTTCCCTATGCCCTACTAGAAAGGCTTTAGTGGACAATTTATACCATTTGGCCTCTGTGAGCAGTTAAACTTGAACAGAAGCTCTTCACTGGGAATCATCAGATACATTCTGCATTCCTATCTGGAAGAAGATGGATATGTCTGAAATTTGTCTTCTCTGTGCTATGACAAAAATTTCACATCAATGCTAAGATTTTTTTTTTTTGGAGACAAGGTTTCTCTGTGTAGCCTTGGATATCCCAGACTCACTTTGGAGACCAGGCTGGCCTCAAACTCACTGAGATCCTCCTGCCTCTTCCTCCCTAAGTGCTGGGATTTCAGACATGCCAAGATCCCTTTTGAAATCTTCTACTAATTGTGGTTCTCACATGGAAGGAATAGAAGGCACTGCTCAGCCTTCCCCTCCCTCAACTGAGAACCACAATAAATTTCCTAAAATTTTAAAACATATAGAACAGAGCTTCTTCTTGGGATCCTGACTTGATAGATGTTGTTTTCTCAACTTTATGTTTCAATCTATCTGTCTCCTGCCAAGCGGCTGCTACAATGCATAGACAGGCGAGGAGTGGAAAGTATGGGCCTTTTTCAGAACCCTGGGAAAATGGAAATGATACAAGGTTACAAAGCCAGTAACCGGTGTGGAAGAGGCCATGATGACGAACCAAAGATGTCTACTTATTTTAAACTTATCCTGAATTGCAAGGGTGTTATCTGAAAAGAAGTAAATGAAAAATTAAGAAAAAAGTCAAGCAACTCAGAGAGTACTTGGGGTCCTAATGTTTCCACAAGCACAGAAATAGCTGAGAAGGACAGCCAAGGACCCTACCCCTTAGCATTTGAAATTTTTAGATACTGAGTGTGCTGGTTAGTTGTTTGTTAGTTTTGTTTTATTTATTTACTTTATCATAGGTACCTTTAACATCTATTTTACTTTATTTATATCTCTGCCTCCCTTCTCCTTCCCAACCCCTTCCACCCACCCCAACACCAGTTCCCAACCCCTTCCACCCACCCCAACACCAGGTAGGAGAGAAAGGATGTAGTTCTCTTTAATACCCTCCTGTGGATCAAGGTCACTGAGTTCCTTGAGGCAAGTCCAATCTTCATTCATGACATCTCCAACTTCTCATCAACTTGCACGAACTGCAACCAGGAGCAGCAGGGAGGAACAGCAGGGAGGAACAGCAGGGAGGAGCAGCAGGGAGGAGCAGCAACAGCCTTCTTTTGCAGAGCCCCCACCTCTCCCTGTGCTGTGATATTTCTTCCCTCCCCAGAGTCCTCACAACAATGGAAACATAAGTAGCATACCTGACAATCTGTAAGCTTAGGGCCAGCTTCTATATCAAATTCAGTTATAATCTTTATATGTAAGTATAATAATTGATACTTCAACTGCTAAGGTGTTTCTAGCATTGTAATTTTATCTGTAGACTCCTGGGAGGAGATGGACGGTAACAAAAGTCATGCCTTGAATCAGGCTCGCATCTAGGTACCAAGATAAAAGAGAAATTATATATAAACATTTAATAAATATAACACCATTTACCTGATAATAGGAAATGGAAAATACTTAACTTAGAAGAGTTCAGATGACAAAAGACAGATAGACACGGCATATTTGCGAGAGCTACATGGCACCGAGCTACCCCAAACGGGTGTGATTGGAAGGGCTCCTGGGGCCTCGGCTTAGTTAGAGGGCTATAGAAAGCTCCTAAATATAGAAAAGAAAAATTAGATGAAAGTATTCAAATAATAGTTTGAAATAAAAACCAGAGCATTTCTTTAGTACAATTTGAAAATTAGGTAAGGCTCATGAGAAAAAAAGGAGGGTAGAAAGGAGAGGAAGTACGGACAGACAGCCTCTGTGTCCTAGGGTCCAGTATTATGGGTGGGCTATCAGTGAGAAATAGAAAAATTTGGCGGAGATAATTGTTGCTGTTTCTTTTCATATATTTTGTTGAGGTCTTTTGTTTATTTGTTTGTTCTTTAGAATTGTATAATACACTACCAGAAATCATCACCCAACATAGATAATGACTTTTTCATAGCGGCATAGACGATATCCTCACTTCAGTCAACTTTTCACAGTCCATATATAATATTACCTCCTCTATATGCTCATGAAATCAGGGCTGAATTATATTCAGCTATCTGAGGTGCAAATGGGAGTGAGTAAGTAAAAATGAGGGTCAACAACCTTCCCTGAACCCTCCATCTTTGAGAGAATTTCAAAAGTCAACAGGCCTGATAGAAAGTGTCTCTTGCAGGGATCATGGCTGGTCGGATGATTGTTGTGCTGGAGGGCAGAGCTATATATCTCTTTTTAAAACTTCCTCCTCCCTAAACTCTCAGAAGTAGGCTATCTGCAACTACCACTCTACTATAGTGCTTGGCCAAATCCCCATGCCACTAGTTAGCATTTAACCAGAAGTATACATCTCAATCTTTCAGCAACACAGTGTAAGCACTTACCATCTCTTGTAACAAGCTTTCTTGAACTATCTTACACGATACCATGGGAATTGGATTTTCCTCCTTCAGTGTTGTTGTTTACCAGACACTTATCCTTCATTTCCTTCATCTGTTCTCTATCCGTATAGAGCCCACCCTCTTAGTGATAATTTCTCCTACACAGTTTCTACATAGTCAGATGTAGACATGCCACTTTTCCTCAGCTCCATGACTGAGGGGCCCATGAGAAGCCATACTATGTCCTCAGAGAAAATGCTGGGCCTGCATGGCAGCGCCTGCCAAGTCAGGCTTTGCTCTTGATATCCCTTTCTCCATTCTCATGGGGCTGCAGTCCCGGTGAGTCAGTAGTAGGTGGCTAGAAGTAAAATGAGAGAATGAGAGGAGGCAGCCATAAGTAAAGTTTCTGCCTTGCAGCTCATTCCCTCTGAGGGAAGTAATTAGTATAAATTGGGGCTAATGTGTGGGGTCGCTCATGCTCTTGTAAGTAACTCTCGGTCTTAAGGACATGCACAGGTTTTCATGCAGAGGCATGGGAAAGAGATTCTAATATATTTTTACAGTTTTGAGTCTATTTATAGCCCATGAATTGCAATTTCTCATAATGCTAAGATGCAAATATATTTAACTTACTTGTTTTTCTGTTTATTGAGTCCTATTTGGCATCACACAGTTTTCTGGGATCTGAAAGACACATGAGTCTTTCGGAATAAAGACACTTCGCATTGAAGAATGGAATTCTAATGGAAAGAGCTACATAGTAAGCACAACTAGAGTATAAATTATGTGCTGTATAATAATGCATTGCATGGGAATAGGTGTCATTGAAATAAAGGGTAAAAAGTCTACAGTGAAAGTGGGCAAAGCTTATTTTAAACATTACATTCCGGGTAGGTAGACCTCATTGAAAATGAGGGATTGGGGCAGTCTCAGCACTGCCTGCAGAGATAGATATATGGCAGAAAAGTGGTCATAGGAGAGGGAACGTCCCCGATAAAAGTTCCAAGATGACATGGATAGCAAATGTAAAGGTTAGAGCTGGTGTCATTGAGAAAACTGAGGAAGGGGATGAGTCAGAAGGATGAAGTTAGAGAACTTATTTTGAAAGAACAAAAAAAAAGATGGAATTGAAAAGATTGAATGAGATGGGAAAGTCTGCGCATAGAGACAGAAGTGTTACTTGTTCATGTTCTTTCATCTTGATTATGATGTCTTTTATACCTGAAGGGGAGACATTAAGTGGGCATGTGTCCACATTGAAAGGCAGAAGGAAGGAGCTACAGTCCATTGCTAGTAGATAATGCCAGGACCCATACAAGAACCCATAATGAGAGACACTTTTCTGTGTGAGCACAGCAGCTTCCTGCAACTCACTTTCATTGGCATTGCCGCCTGTAAGAAGGAAGGACAGGGCATCTCCCAACCGACTCAGTCCCACACATCCCAAATCATACAGTCACACACACCAATCTTCTTTGTAAACACTCCCACAGATACACAAGGTCCTAAATATCTCTTAATCCAGTCAAGTTGACAATGAAGGTTAACTATGTACTTGGTTTTGATCATAGAGTATGTCAGCAACTCCTTGGAGCTATCAGAACTAGAAATAACCATTCTTGCCATATTCTAGCTCCTATTTTTCTTTTATTACCTACTTGACTCTCAAGGGTAGCTTTAATTATTTTATTGCTCATTAGGTCAAATACTATTACAGGACACAGCTAAAATATGCTCAATCAGGTTATGTGCCCAATTTTTCAACGTCTTCACCATAAAATACACCCAGTGTGAGGGAGTATTATGTGGGCTCCCCTCAAAAATTAAGCCTCATATGTTACTACTATTGAGTACCAAGTAGAAGGAAACTCCATCCAGAAGAGATGTCAACTCCTTTGAGTTATTGCCTCTTCTGGGGCTATTATATTTCATCTAAGCAGGATTCCAAGTGTCAAAATAAAACATTACGGCAGACCTCATGATTCCCTTGAATTATTTTGATGCATAGTAATAATAAAAAGTATCTTGGCTTCATCAGTGACACAGCAGGCCTGAATCTGAGCTGATCAATGGGACCTTTCTATGTCTATCAGTGCTGAATAATTTTATTGTAGGGAGATTTAACAGTTGCAGAAGTAAAATAAAATTCTGTAAATATATCTGATGTTTGTTTATTTACTTTTGATATGCAATTGGCATAATCACAACTGAGACATTAAACTAGAAAAGTGATAATTATGTCATTAACTGCAGCTGCTGTTGTTGAGTCACCTACTTTCTTTCCATGTAAACATATGTGTGTGTACAGATATATGTGAAATTATTTTTACTGAATTAAAATTGCAATAAGTGTTCACTGTGTGACAACAGATGCAGTCTCCTACAAGGGGCATGACAGTGAGTGAACAACATAGTGTCTAGCACTGGGAAGAGATAATATAATTAGGGAAAAAAGAGCTTCATAGTTAGGTATGTGTGGTATTTGGTAATATCCCAGCTGCATGTAGAAGAATAGCTTTGGGCCTCATGGCTGTTTTAATGCTGATTGTCATTATCCCAAAAAGTATATGCCAAGATATTTTTCAAAAGAGGAAAATGTTGAAAGCAAAGGAGGCACAAAAATAGGAAAGAAACTGTAAGAGGACCATTAGTTATTGGACTACAGCCTTACCTGCATCTCTAATTTATTAATTTTTATTTTCCATGATTTGTTTACCTCTTTGCTATATATTCCCCATGATTCCAACATTGTTTTCCTACTAGTCACATTTTGTTGACTTTCCATTTTCTCTACAGTCTACTTTTTCTAAGATAGTTTTCCCCTTATGAATGCATATTTAACCACATTTCATGTCAAAGCTATTATAAACCATGAAAAACCCCACATTCTGTCCACCAATATCAGTGGGAGGCAGCAAAACTGATTTCAATCTCAAGATTATTTATTTAAATTTATCCTGAGGTTTATCTGAATGAGCTATATTTTAGTAACTCCTGAGGTCAGTGTTCTGAGACAAAAGAATTGCCAGAGCTGTGAGTTCTAGAATTCTGGATTTCTCAAACAAGAATGGCTGACTGCCTCCACTCTGCATAACTAGATGTCAAATGGTCATTTGCTCTCCTATTTTTAGTTATGTATTTTTCAATATCAGTCCAGTGCTCCCAAACAGTTATTTTTCCTGTATGCCAGAGACCAAATTTCAAAGCTTCTGCAGGGGATGGGAAGACTATCCCCTGAAGGCAAGGCTTAGGCGAGGGGTCCAGATCCTCAGTGTTTACTCTCATGGATCCTTTACCATCTCCACCTTTGCTGCTGGTGCCCATCCACTTTGTGAAATATGTGTTGTATTAATACTTTGGTTTCCCTCTTGTCAGCTTTAAGCTTGGCCTCCTTTAGTTTTCTGTGTAAACTAAGAAACTACTGGTACTTGGTGAGCACAGACAGGAAGAGCTGGAGATGCTCCTGTGACCCTCAGATCTCCATCATTTGCAGTAGCTATAGGCACCACAGCCTCCTTCATTCTTTGTCTCATGAGGTTTTTCTTTTAAAAATTATTTTGCAGTAACTTATTTTTTTTTCCTGGAGGAAACTAGATTGCGTGTATTTATTTAATAAACCATCAAAAACTCAGAAATTATATTTAGAAAAACATTAAAGTCAGATAGATATATTATGGAAAATTTTTGATAGATCTGTCTAGAGATTTTTTTTAATTCTACGTCTGTGGCTAGGAATTAACTGGTCAGGGTTCTTAGGATCCTTAAGACAGATCATTCAGCATCTGAAATCAAAATATTGCTGCACAGGCAGCCCCGGAGAGCATGCTATTTGCAAAGCAAATTTAAAACCACACACTTGGCTTGAATCAGATAATATTAAGGCTCAGATGTCAAATATCAGCAAGGATAATTTTGATATTTAAAGCTAATTAAGGAGTCATGGAAATTGCATAGAGATGTGTTACTCAGCATATCCTGCTCATTCAGTAAATGCAGAACACTATTCAGCTCAATCAGTGACCTTCATTTCAGGGGTGAAAACAGGCTTCTTTGCTCTCAGAGATGGAATCCAGGAGTTCCTATACCCTACTTTTTAGTGGGTTAGGAATTAGTAAAAACCATGTGGAACCCTGCATAGACATGGGTTCAGAGCATGGGTCTGTCTATCAGAAGGTAGAAATGTTTCAGAAAAACATTTGCAAGATCTGTTTTTTTCTTTTCCCACGTTTGGGTCAGGGACTACTTTGGTGGCCGCTCCCTCTGTGTGACATCATGTTTTCTTACCTCCACAGTGGCCATCTCCCATGAAGCTGACTTCCAGTTTCAGGAGCCATTCAAGTAGCATAGTGCTCAGGGTCGGCCCATCTATATTCCACAACCACACGACTCCTGCTCTGACGCCTGGAATGTCCCCAGTGTTCTGAAATGAGGTTTATATTTTCATTGTTTGCTGTTTTAAACTATGTATAGGTTCTTTATCACCTGGACACCAAGATCTGTATTTATTGGTTTGGCTTCTAAGCCTCATGGAATTTACTTTTAGTATACCTTGCAGCTTATAGTCAATGCTTCCATCAGACTGGATTGACTTTCTATTCCTTGAGAAATGCTTAAATATCCTCAGTCTACAGGTTTGCCTTTGTCAATAACTCCTTTTAGAAAGCTTTCCTTTCTATTATTTATCATTGTTCAGTTATCCAACATTTAAGCCCCTTCAAAGGTTACTACCTTCAGCCTAGTTTTCTATATTATTTCACTCCTCTTATGTTATATTCATGCTTATTTTATTTTTCTTATTCAATTTCAGTCAAATACTGCCTTTAGACAAATGTTTTTCTTTTTAAAATTATCTTTAATTTTGAGGCAAAAGCTTGGCAACAAGTAGATTGTGAGTAATCGTTGTCCTGAGTGAGTGACATACTAAGACTTCCAGTCTTTTCGGGGAGTAGACTTTGCAATAGATTTTGAGACACTGAAAGAAAATATATGTTATATGAGAACTTTGTTGCCTCTGTAATTTTAAAGTTCAGGCAAAAATCCACTTAACTACATGTAGAAAAATGCAATTGGACCCATATTTGTCACCATGTACAAAACTCAAGTCCAAGTGGATTAAAGACCCCAACATAAAACCAGAGACACTAAATCAGTTAGAAGAAAAAGTGGGAAAGAGCCTGGAACACATTAGCACAGCAGACAACTTCCTGAACAGAATACCAACAACCCAGGCCTTAATGTCAACAATTAATAAATGGGACCTCATGAGGCTGAGAAGCTTCTGTAAGGCAGGAGACACTGTCAAGAGAACAAAACGACAGCCTACAGACTGGGAAAACATCTTCACCAACCCTACATATGACAAAGGTCTACTATCCAAAATATATAAAGAACTCAAGAAATTAAACACCACCAAACCAGATAACCCAATTGAGAATGGGGCTTGGAACTAAACAGAGAATTCTCAACAGAGGAATATCAAATGGCTGAGAAACACTTAAAGAAATGCTCAACATCTTTAGTCATCAGAGAAATGCAAATCAAAACAACTCTGAGATTCCATCTTACTCCCATCAGAATGGCCAAGATCAAAAATTCAAGCAACACCACATGCTGGCAAGGATGTGGATAAAGAGGAACACTCCTTCATTGCTGGTGGGAATGCAGTCTAGTGCAGCCACTTTGGAAAGCTACCTGGCGCTATCTCAGAAAACTTGGAAGAGGGCTTCCTCAAGACCCAGCTACTCCACTCCTTGGAATATACTCAGAAGATGTTCCAGCATACAACAGGGACATGTGCTCAACCATGTTCATAGCAGCCTTATTCATAATAGCCAGAACATGGAAATAGCCTAAATGTCCCTTGGTAAAAGAATGGATAAAGAAACTGGGGTACATTTACACTATGGAATACTACTCAGCTATTAAAAACAAGGAATTTCCAAAATTTGTGGACAAATGGATTGAACTAGAAATGATCATAATGAGTGAGCTAACCCAGAAGCAGAGAGACTCAAATAGTATATACTCACTTAATCTGGACACTAGGCCAAGGGATATGTCTCATGAAAGTCTTCACTTACCAGGAAAATGGGATAGTGATGATGACATCCTAGTGTGGGAAAAATATAGGAGATAGGGAAATAGATGGATCCAAAGGGTCCTAGAAACCTACAAGAAGAATACTATGATGGGCAGATCTGGGCCCAGGGGTTCTGCTCCATCTATGGCACCAACCAAGGACAATATGTGCAGTCATCATCAAACCCCTTCCCAGACCTAGCCAAGGGACAGAATATTCTCCACAGTTAAGTGGAGACTGGGGACTGACTTTCACACAAACTCTGGTGCCCCTGGTTTGGCCATGTCCCCTTGATGGGGAGGCCCAATGGCACTTGGAGGAAGGACAGCAGACTACCAAGAAGAGACTTGATACCCTAGCATCATATTCAAGGGGAGGAGGTCCCCATCAGTCACAGTCATAGGGAAGGGGAATGGAGTGAACGTGGGAGGGAGGGAGGAATGGGAGGATGCACGCGATGGGATAGCAATTGAGATGTAATATGAATGATTTTATTTTCAATTTTAAAAATCTACTTAAAATTTTTAAAAATCTTTTTTAAAAAGGAAATTTATTTCACACGTTCACAAGTCTGTAGATGACATGGTGTTGTAAGCATGGCCTTGACCCTGAGAAGAAGCTAATGGTGTGAGAAACAAATATGAATAACGTTACTTCCAAGAACCCACACACATTTGTACCAAAGCAACTTGTTACATATTAACAGAGTATGAGCAAGCAAGGTAATTTACCAGCCAGCTGTTCTTTACTGGGAGGCTGCAATTTGCAGTTACAAAGAAAGAATCAATTATCTTAAAAAGTAATCTTAGGAAATTCTTTAAAGAATCACAAATCTAAACTTCTATCCAAAAAAAACAATCAGCCATTTCTACTTTAAATCCTAAATGCGCTCATATACTCATCAGTAATTTCTATTAAATCATATCAAGAAGCTGAGAACAAAAGTAAATATAAGAAATCAGTCACCATTAAGGCCAGCTTCAATGAGAGAGTCATGTCAGCCAGTGCTAACTAGGGTGTTGTCTTTGCTCACCAACCTCAGAAAGTCCCTCGCTTTCCTACTAAGACTGTACTTTTTCTTAACTTCAAATTGTTCCCCAAGATTTTCCGCATCAGAGCCACTAGCTAAACACCTTTCCTCAACCTTGCTGAACAATCTATTTTTCCAATTCTTTCTAAGGGACATGGTCATTGTTAGCAATCTACATCTGCAGCTCTTTTCAAGGGTGGTGGTTAAATCATTAATCTGCTCCAGCAGCAATGCCTGAAAGAGATCAAGCATTGTTACTGCATATCCCAATGACATTGCCCAGTGAGGGGCTGGAAGCCCCCCTTATAGCACTCACATATTAGGAGGATTTATGAGCACTGGAAGGGTAACAAGCAGAGCTATGGGCTGTAACAGCATGAAGTCCTCAGGACAGCTAGTTCTTTAGGTTATGCCTTGCTGAGACACGCCCATCATGGGTATGCTAACTTGTGGACCTTAGACCATGAGTTCTAGAGCTGTTCTAGAGCCACGTGCACGGCTTCCAACAGGAGACAAACTCTAAACTTCTCAACTTTAGCATGCTTAATTTCTCATAGCTTTTAACCCTGTAAACTCCCTCAGTAGGGTAAAACTCATTAAACTTTGATTTTTAGGTATCCTAATCCTGAAATTCAAATAGAAAGACATGAAGTGGATTTTGGACATGTTTCTTTTTTTGTCCCTATTTCAAAGCAAGAGCTTTAGGGCCAGACACGAGTGTGTATTTAGCTACATGTAGATTTGAACTGTTTCGGTGTTCACCTCAGTATCTTGACATGCAGTAAAACAATGTTCCATATACTAATAGTTGCCGCTCTCTTGCCATGTCCTGCACCAGGCATCTTATCACGCTATACACATATATTTTTCCCAGTAGATCACTGTTAAATTTAACAATTTCCATTTTTCTTACAAATATCTACAGTTTTCAAGCTTAGCGATTACCATAACCTGATCCATCTAGATACAGATAATCTCTGAGGTCACACTAGTCCTTTAGAAGACTCTCCGTAAGTGCATTTCTACTTTAATATAATTCAGTCTTTGAATTCAAGTACTTATGCTGCTCCTGTGTGTTTTTGTGAACCCAAATAAAATATAGATGCACTCTTAATTAATATTTAATACAAATGCACAGGGAAAAATAGGTTGTTACCGCCTGTATCTGTGTGTTCCCAAAGTAATTTAATTCTACTTGGCCCTATGTGCTGTACTGCCTTGGAGTGAGGAAAGTATTCCACTGTTACTGGAAGCCATTAATGGAGAGAAAGTGAGGTAATGCACAAATAATAATAAAACTACTGCTTTAGGACTACATTTGGCAGCTCTTATTCAGCAACATTTACTTTGCCTGATTCCTTTATTGTATTCATTTAATGTATGCAGCCTGCCATCTCAGAGCTACTTGCTTTGGTGCTTTGGAAATCATTTGACATATATATTTGGTGATATAGAAAATATTTTTTCAGTTGTTCCAATTTACCCAACACAACTCAGTTTCTTACCTCTTCTTCTTACCACAATGGATTAAAATAATTGGCTCCAAATCTAATATATGATTTCTCTTTGCTTTAGATATTTTGTGACATCCAAAGGTACAATATTCATTACAGATTTTCACTTCAAGAAATGTTAACCAATTTATTTTATTTTATTTAGCCATGACTATAATTTATTTAGAAACATAGTCTCAACAAAGCCTGACTCCTGGAATTCAAGAGATGTTTAACAAAAATATTATTCATTTAAAGGTAGGTAGAGATACCTGTTTTCCTGTAGTTGCATAATTCCTGTAGTTAAATAATTCAGTAAATATAAATGAGACAAATTCTTTAAGTCTCTGTGTGACCTTAAAATATTATAATTTAGTAATTCAGTGTATTTCTTCTCTCTAGTACTGACAGAGTTCTCTTCTCCAAAGATAATATTATATATCTTCCTTTTTGTGAAATGCTTTCAATCTTCTATATACCATAAATGCTAAAATTCTAAGATACCTACTGCAATGGCCTACATACTCCAAATATTTGAATACCATTGGTCTCTGAGAAAAGTCCTGGGCAAGAACTATTCTCATATGTGTGGGTGCTCATGTGTGTACATGGAGGTCCAATATTGATATCAGTGCCTTCTTTAACTGTTCTTCATCATATATATGGAAGTAGGGTCTCTCACTTGAACCCAGAACTCACTGACTCTGGTAGTCCAGCTAAGTGTCTCAATCTGAGGGCCTCTATCCCTTCTCCAGTATCCTGTGTTCACAGGAAGGCTGCCATGCCCACCCAGAAATTATGAGGGTGCTGGGGATCCAAACTCTGTGTCCTCTTTACTTATATAACAAGTTCCTTACCCACTGAGCTGTCTCTCCAGCCCCAAAACATATCTGAGGTGTTATCATCTATCATAGATCTTAGTACAGACAAGAAAATAATTAAATTTGGTAACAAGATCAAGTACAACTCTAATTAAAATGTTGCTGTTGGGGAGAGGGCAGTCCAAGTTGGTGGCGCCAATCACACATCTCAGGACAGCAGTGACTGCACAGCAACCTAAAGAACAAACTGAGAACTATAAAACACCAGTGCTGGTGTTTCCCAGGTGAGAGGAGTGCACATTGTATGGAACACAGGTGGGTCCAGCCTCTGGACCACCCAGCTTTCCACAGAAAAGTCCCTGGGTCCTTACAAGTGTCTGTATAGCCTCCAAAGTCTAGCCATTCGCCTGGAAGAGCACAGTACATGTGCTTTCCGGGTATCAGACTGAACTGGAGACTACAAAAAAAGTGTCCTCTGTCCCCCACCTGATGTAGCCAGCAGGGCCACCAGAGCAGTCTCTGCTGGGATAACTTTCCATTTGCTTGCCAGCTGCCAGGCCCACCAAAGTCAGAAACAGCAAGCAAGCAGAGACCGAACCCAGAGGAGGTGATGTGGGCACTGGTCTAAAGTCCCATTGTCCCCTGCCTGGAGGAGGCCAGCCAGACCACTGGAGTAGTTCTCTGCTTAGACATCTCTCCACCTGCTCCCCAGCTTCCTAGGCCACCTTTGTCAGAAACAGTGAACAGGCAGAGAGTGAACTCAGAAAAGGAGACTTGGGTGCAGACCAAAGCCACATTGTCTATTCCTACCCCCAAACTCTCAGACCATTTGAGGCCACCAAACTGCTAACACCAGAGACCTCACAATGAGCAGAGGTCAGCATATGAACACAAGCAAAAAATTCCCAGGGCCATTTGACATGACCAGAAAGTAGCAGTCCTACCATAGCAAGCCCAGGAGATTACTATCACATCTGACATACAAGACAAAGATTTCAAATATGAGGTTATAAAAATGATAGAGCCTTAAAGGAGGAAAATAAATCCCTCAAACCAGCACAGGAATATACAAAGAAAGAGGTGAAATAATTGAACAAATCGCTTAAAGAAATTAGTGAAAGACAAGAAATTACAATCAAACAGGACAAGGAAATGAATAAAAGGATTCAAGATCTTAAAATGGACATATCAGCAATGAAGAATACACAATCTGAGACAATCCTGCAAATGGAAATCCTAGGGAAGAACACAGAAACTACAGACCAAAATATCACCAACAGGATACGAGAGATGAAAGAGAGAATCTTAGGGGTAGAAGATATGATTGAAGAAATAGATACAAAAGTCAAAGAAAACGGTAAATCTAAAGAGCTCCTGACATAGAACTTCCAAGAAATCTGGGACACTATGAAAAGATCAAACTCAAGAATAAGAGGAATAGAAGAAAAATAAGACTCCCAGTTCCAAGTCCCAGAAAATATTTTAAGAAAAAATCATAAAAGAAAACTTCCCTAACCTAAAGAAAGAAATGCCCATAAATATAAAAAAGCATACAGAACTCCAAAGAGATTTCCAAAAGAAAATCTTCCTGCCACATAATAATCAAAACACTAAATGTACCGAACAAAGAAAAAATATTAAAAGCTGCAAGAGAAAAAGCAAAGTCACATATAAAGGCAAGCCCATCAGAATTACACCTGACTTCTCAATAGACACTATGCGAGCCAGAAGGGTCTTGATGGATGTCATGCAAACACTAAGAGACCATATATGCCAATCCAGATTACTATACCCAGCAAAACTTTGAATCACCATAGATGGAGAAAACAAGATATTCCATGACAAAACCAAGTTTAAACAGGACCTAGCCACAAATACAGCCCTACAGAAGATACTAGAAGAAAAGCCTCCAACACAAGGAAGCTAACTTTATCCAGTTTTACCCAGGAAAACAAGGGAAATAAATAACTCTACTGCTACAAAACTTTGAAATTCCATCTCACACCTATCAGAAAGGCTAAGATTAAAAACAAAAACAAAAACAAAAACAAAACAAAAAACCAACGTGAAGTGACAGTTCATCCTGGAAAGGATGTAGAGAAAGGGGAACACTCCTGCATTGCTGGTGGAGTAGCAAACTAGTACAACCACTTTGGAAATCAATCTGATGCTTTCTCAGAAAATTGGGAATAGTGCTACCTCAGGACCCAGCCATACCACACCTGGGTATATACTCAAAAGATGCTCCACCATACAAAAGGGCATATGCTCAACTATATTCATAGATGCTTTATTCATAATAGCCAGAATCTGGAAACAACCTCGATGTTCCTCAACCAAAGAATGGATAAAGAAACCGTGGTATATTTACACAATGGAATATTACACAGCTATCAAAAACAAGGAAATCTTGAATTTTGCAGGCAAATTGATGGAACTAGAAACAAATCATCCTGAGTGAGGTAACCTGACCCAGAAAGACACTCAGGGTATATACTCACTTATAACTGGATATTTGCCCAGCAACGAAGTCCTCTGAGAAACTCGACTCAGCAGGAGTTGGGGACAGATACTGGAACTTGAAGCTGGATCTTGGGAGGAGAGCTGAGAGTTATATGGAAGAATGTTTGTGTTGCGGGGGGAGGGGGATGGAAGGACCTGGAGGGGTCAGGAGCTCCAAAGAGAGACCACCAAGGCCACTGGATCTGGACTCGGGGGGTGGCTACACAACCTGATGCACCAACCTAGGACAATGCATGCAGCGTACTTAGACCCCCTGTTCAGATGTAGCTGATGGACAGTTCATGCTCCATATATGTGTGGAAGGGAGAGAGAGGGGACTGCCTCTGACATGCACTCTGGTGCATGCAATTTGATCACTGCTCCTTGGTGGCACAGTCTTGGGGGAACACAGAGAAAGAGGATGCAGGCTACCCTGATGAGCCCTGATAGGCTGTGATCAAATGGTGGTGGAGGAAGCCCTCCCTCCCTTAAAGAAATAGGGAAGGAGAATAGGGTGGAACAGGGAGGGAGGCTGGGAACTGGATGTTCAGAGCAAGGGGATCACTTTCAGGATGTAATGTGAATAAATTATAATAAATAAAATTTAAAAATGTTGCTTGCCAATACTAATAGTTCTTAATCTTAATAGTTTATCAGCATCATTCGAGGAGCTTGTCAAAACAGGAACACTCCTGAGTCTCACTCTAGAACTTGGAAAGGTGAGAGTAGAATTCAAGACATTGTATTTTTAGGGAGGGAAGTGGAGGCACATGACTTTAATCTTAGCACTTAGGCAGTAGAGGCAGTCAGATATCTTTGAGTTTGATGCCGGCTTATCCTATACAGTGAGTTTGAGACCAGCCAAGGATATACTATGAGACCCTGATTCAAAATAGAAAAAAAAATAATTCTGAACTTTTCCTGTCTTTCTCTTCTCTCTCACTGTAGATCTGAATAAGAACTTTGGACAGAAACAATGCCATAGCCTAGATATGGTATTGTTTTGATATTTCCTCTGCCAAACAGCTTAGTCCATTACTTTATAATTCAACCTCAGTCACATTTTCAGACATGAAAAGTGTGCAGTTTAACAAGGGGGAAGCATTCATGTGATTAAAGCTTTGGACAAGGCAGTTGTTAAAGATATTATTGCTATTTTGGATAGATTTCAAACTCTACAGTGGGACAGGAGGAAAGGGGCCTTGCCATGAAGACTCCATCTTCCTGAAATGCTAAGGTATGAGAATATAAAATGTAGATAAACCATGATAAAGCTATGTGAAAGCAACTGAGTTGGTACTGTCATGTTTCCTCATATGCTTGGGCACAAGACAGGAAACCATATATCAAATAAAAATCATGTTCAAGAGTGCACATGCTTGAGTCCCAGCCCACATGAGGCAGAGGTGAATCTCTGTGAGTTTGAGCCCAGCCTTATCTACACGGTGAACTCTAGGCTTGCTGGGTCTACACAATACATATAATGAGACCCTGTCTTTAAAACAAATATTTCTAGTCCTTGTTGGATGAATAAATGTGTTCAATTCACATAGTTTTAAAAATGAGTAAACTTGCAACTCAACTTTTTAAACTGGATCAGATTTAGTGATGAGGTTTGGTGACCATACAAGGACTCTCTGATACAGGAAATTAAATCTGGTCAGTTGTTGATGCCTTTGGGTTATTGTAGGCATAGGTTATTGTGCAATTTAAATGCTGATTTGTGTTACCCATCCCCGCCATGTTTGGTTGAAAGCTTTGTTCTTGAGAATTTGCTGTCTAAATGTTGTGCAAACTCTGGTCCCCAATTGTCCTCCGGATACACCAATAAAGCAGCTTCCAGCTGATCGATGAACAGGGGAGAGAATAGGGCTGGACTTCCTGCCAGCCAGGGGAGGAGGAGTTAGGAGAAGAGGTAGGAGATCCATCCAGGGGATTCAGGCCTGAATAAAGGTCCAGTAAAGGTCCAAAGAAGATCAGCAGGAAGGAGTTGGAGCCCAGGAAAGCTACAAAGTGCAAGTGTCACTGGGATGTTTGCTACGAATAGAACAAAAAGAAGCATAGAGGGTAAGAACAGACTTAAAACCCTCAAATTGCATTGTGAAGCCTTATATTATAAAAGAGTCTCAATTATTGCGTGACAGCCAGGTTAAGAAATAAGCTAAGAGAAAAACAAGCACTGTTTTATGAAAATAACTTCAACAGATTATAGGAAGGTATGGCAGGGTATGTGTATGTGGGAAACAAGCTTGAAATATTTTGCAGATCAGTTGTTAAGTAAAGAAATATTTAAAAAATGAAAAATTTTAGTCTTTCCAATTTTTGAACATGGAATTTGTGATTACAGTCTTGGTGCTTAGGGTAAAGTCTAGGGTTTGACACAAAAGTAAAACTACAAGGAAAAGCAATGTTTACCTCCGTGTAATTCTGGGACAGGAAACAGTGATCAAAAACCACTATAAAAATGTAACAGCATTGTAGAACATGGGTCTGGGTGGTATGCTTTAGTAGAAATTGCAACAAATCAATTAATTCATTATCATGCTGGCAGCCCTGCCGAGTGTCATTAGTGCTACAGTCTGTGAGGTGCCACTGAGGACCTACCTGTGTTCCCTTCCTGGAGGCTTAGCTGGAATGTGTGGAATGGAGCTGGCCCTGACTGCAAATTACAGCACAAGTAATTATTCACCAAACTTCCCTCGCTGCAAGCAATTCATTCCTCTCTCAACAGATGTCTAGGACTCTGACCCAAAGCAGCATGAATGTGGACTAAAAATAGCTCCCACTGCAGCAGGCAGCCCTGGAGAACTTTCCGCATAAGTCTTTTAATCCTCATTGTAGCAGGACATTTTGCACATCAGACTGACCCTGGAAGTGGTGAGGAAAGGTGAAGACTGTTATTTTTTTAAACCTTCTATCATATCTGTATTCTTTGAGATATAAAACACATTTCTTCATGGAAATAAATCTTGCAATACATAATAGAAAAGAGGAAAAATCACCACCACCACTGTTAGGATTCTACCCCAGTCTGCCTAGCAACCTGTGATGCACTGCCTACCCACCACTAGGCATGGCCCCTGCCCAGGAGTATACAAAAGGAAAAACCCACCTACCTCTCCCTCTTACCTTACTCTCTTGCTCTCCCTCCTCCACTCTACCTCTTTCTCTTCCTTTCTTCCTCTCTTGCTGTCTCATCTCCCTAGATCTCTGTCTCACCGTTTCTCTCTGGGTTACCCATCTCACTTTCCTGATCTCCATTGCTCATTTAATAAACCTCTCCATATCAGATCTGTTGCCTGGCATCTTATTTTTTAATCATTACAATGGTACCGTGACTTGGATATGAAATTCAAAGTGCCATTCCATTGTCTTCACAGTGAAATCTCATCCCCTTCACAGTATGTAACAAATTCCTTTCTCTAGGTACACTGCTCTCTTTTTCTGCTACTGGCTCTGACTAGCCTAGCCAAAAGCCAAGCTTGGCCTAACGTACCTGTGCAGCCACCTTACTGCCCGCAGCAGCTTTGCAACAACCAGCGTTTCAAGACTGCCACTGGAGTAAACCAATGCCCTCTTTGTCTCTGTTTGCCCACAGCCCTTGGGAGTCCTGCAGCCTAGACATGTCCCCTAAAGCACTTGGGTTCAGGGCTTCCTGTTTCTATCGCTTGTGTAGGCATGGTCTTTTCCTAGCCAGGGAAAGAGGATGCTAGTGCGCCTCTGCATTGCGTAGATCATTAGAGTAGATAGGAACAGATATTGCACCCCATGGGGTGCCCTGGGGAGGCCAGGTTGCCCTCTGCACACTGTGTGATTGGAACAGTCACGCCTGTTACCAGCACTCCCTGCATCATGGCCACCATCTGCACTGCTCCAGAGTGGCCCGAAACATTTCTGGAGTGCTTGAAGACTGCCTGTTAGTTCCCTTCCAATTTGACCCCAAATTCCTCCTTTACACAATTCTTCCACATGCCTTGGCTGTGTGACTGCTTGCTTCCTGCTGCTTTCTTGGAGCCCCCTCCCCCATTTCTCTCAGTAGGTCGGTGCAGCCTGCTCACAAGCAGGCCAGGGAAGACCAGGGGTGGAGTCAGCATCCTCCACTGCAACTGGCTCCAAGTGTCCAGACTGAGGACTGGCAGCTGCTGGTGCTTGGTAAATCCTGGGCTAAGAAAATCAGATACACCATGCTCTCTGCTAAAAAAAAAAACACCTAGCCTTATTTCTCTAAGACTGTACTTTCTACCTCTTTAAAATAAAAATTTCCTCTAATTCCTTTTTCTGCTCTCAGAAAAAAAAAAAAAAAAACTTAAGATTACACTGTAAATTTTTATCTAAGGATTTATAATTTGTTTATTGGGTGTGATGTTTAGACCATATGACATAAAACAACACTTGTAAACTTTCTAATCATAATTAACTCTCTGATTATCTCCTTTCAGAAAAAAAAAAAAAAAAAAAAAAAAACCCAAGTCAATTTTATTGTACCTGGTTCAAAATGTTTCTTATTTCAATGTTGTAAAGGTTTATTCAAATTAATAAGATGAATGCATCTGCAAGCTTCCTGGTCAACTGATTTGATATAATGTTCTATTGCACTGCTAATTCTGGAAACATTCATTTATTTATAATATGGAATTTTTATGAACTAAATCATACAGGAAACTGTTCTGCTCTCTTTTTATGGACTGTGTTTGTTTTTTTAAGGCTCCAACTCAACAGCGATAAAACCTAAAGCCCTAGTCTTTAATATTAATCTTATCAATGATAAAGTCCTTTAACATATTCAAGAATGCATTTTTAATCAAGGTAAGAACCAATGTGATTAATTATATTTTCAAGGTCAAGCATAGAATAGGTTCCTAACATGCTATTTTATGTTTACAAAGTATAGTTTAGAGCAAATGACTAGATACAGACAAAGATTGCTGAACTCAAATAAATTAACCCTCAAACTATCTGCTGTATATGACATTTAACATGTATAAATTTATTATAAAAAACAGATTCCCAGGTCATACCAGTACTTCCTCAAGGTCTCAGAAGATTTGGGCACAATAGCAGGTGACTTTAATCCTGGATTGTAGTATGCTAACCACTGGGCAAAACTGCTCCCAACACATTACGCTCTGCTAGGGCCTCGCCTCAACTGTGGACAAACTGGACACCTAGGGAGTTATTGTCTCATATTGCTGAATACTACGTAAGGTCAGTCGCCTCCATGTTCGATTTCCACAAAAACAGCCTCTTGTCCTCTGTGCCTGATGCCAGACTGTCTCTGCCCATGGTGCCATGCAGCCACAGGAGACAACTGGCACAACTGTCTATTTACTAAGATATGACTAACCATCTCTGTCACTTTTATTTATACACAGATTCATGTAGGTTACAATTTATCCTTCTCACGTCTCTGATCCCATTGATGGCTAAGCTGATGTTAGCTTGATAGCGAGAAAACAGACAATTAGCTCCTTAGCCCAAAGTAATCTGCCATGTTAGCTCATTGGTCAATTCATTAGCTAGTTAAAACTACTAGCTACTGCATCTCTTATTTAAAAGGACAAGCAGGTTTGCCTTACTCACAGACCTCAGGTTAGAGATAAACAGACTTCAGATGCCTTCCCAGTCCTCTTCATACTGAAAACCAGGTCTTAGCTACTTTCAGGTCTAGATATGGTCTATCTTGTTACCACTCTTTTAGCTACAGGACAGTGAATGCTCACAACAATGTCTTAAAGCTTCCAGGAAGATGTTTTGTGAGTGTTGGAGGTTTTAAGAAAGTGTTGTTGTTGTTATTGTTAATGAATGTTAGAAGGTCCAAGAAGGTATTTTAATGTTGATTCACAAAAGTTATGAATGCTAGAAGATCTAAGAATGTGTTTTAGGGTTGGTAAATGAAAGTTATGAGCTTTTGTCATCTTGCTCTACAGGAGGCTTCTGTCTTTCCCACGTTACTGTTCCATAGATGTTAGAAAGTTCCATTAGGCTTCTGCCTTTCCCAAGCTCACCTCAAAGTCACTCATGCTTTTTACACAAAGTTTTTCCTGTATGGGCCACCAATTTTAAATACCAGTGAAATATGAGATATGAAATATATACCACACAACAGATTTTATATAGGAATGTTTATTATATGAGATTGGGAAAGAAGGAAGGGGGTACCCCCAGAGAGAATCAGAGAGAGAGAATGGGAGAGAGAGAGAGAGAGAGAGAGAGAGAGAGAGAGAGAGAGAGAGAGAGAAGGAGATAGAGACAGCAAGAGAGACAGAAAGAGAGAGACGGAGAGGTAGGTGGGTTTGTCCTTTTATAACTCTGGGTAGGGCCACGTCTAGTGGCAGGTAGGAAATGACATCACAGGTTGCTGGGCAGATTAGGGCAGAATCCTAACAACCTCCACCAAAAAAAAGCAAAACAAAACAAACAAAACTTGCACCATGACTTCTCTTTGTTTTTGACATTTACTCTTTCTTGCTTCTTTGTTAATTTCCTTCTGTAGCTGCAGGGGAGATTTGGTGCTTCACTTGTGTCAGCACCAAAGTGTACCACTCTGCTTTTTAATCACACATGCCTGTGAGAATATATTCACTAACATTGTGTATGTGTATGCTAGGCACTGTGGAGGTGCATATGACCCTTGTGTCCCTATCACGTTAGTGGCATGGGACAGATAATAGAGCAGCACATGACTTCAATCCAGTGCTGCTGGAATCTGAAAATACCTGGTGTAGCAAGGCGCTAAAACACAGCTTCAGTGAGTGGAACCCTGAAGTAAGAACAACATCCAAGTAAATCCTCTTAAAAACAGCCAAATTAGTCTTGTTAATCCAGGGCACAGACTGGGCTGCCTTGGCTGGAGAGTCACTTTATAATCACTCCAAAGGCCCTGGTTCCCTCATGCTAATTGAGTTAATAAATAGCCTCAAGTTCCTAAGATGCCTTGGCTGATAAAGTAAAACTGTGGCCTCCAAAACAGAATAATGGACAGACTTGGTCTCTGTACTCAAGGAATCTGCAGGTTAACTATAGTTCCCCTGGCAGTGGCTATAAATATGAATAAATCTAATATAATTGTATTGTCAGATTTTTGCTGGACTGGTAAGCAGGAAACAAACTATATTCCTGTTGAGGACAGTAATTGAACGTGATTTCCATCAAGCTCTTGCTTAAGCAGGTTTTCTAAACAAGGCCAAGTTAATTCTTTTAACACTCAGCATATAGGAGGAATTGTTCTAAATGCTTCACATGTTTGTCATTTTATCCCCAAATCATTAATTTTGTTACCTTCTTTTAATAGATAAGGTCAGAAAACAGGAGCAGAATCAGGCTACAGAATATAATTCAAAAGCACATGTTTTAACAAAATAGTAGGTGACTACAGTTGGTACTGAGTTTCTACAGGTGTAATGTGTACTCCTTGGGCTGTTAGTCTAGTAACTGTTGTTTAAAGGAGGGAATTTGGAGCATATATAACTTTGGAAAGTATTGCATGCCTTACATGAGATTGTGGCACATTTTAACACATTATTAATCTCATATATAAATACTTTTGGGAGAAAAACATTTTAACTTTAAGAAAAAATTTTCAAAAAATATTTTTGTCCATGGAGTGCTTTTTAGCATGTAACTCTTTGATATGCTGCTGAAGACTTAGGAAATCAATGTTTATGAATAACATTTTTTGGGAAAGGAGATATAAGAAAAACTAGTATTTCTGACAAAGACTCTCAGTGGTTAAGAGCTCCTTCTGGCTGAGAGTTTAGGAGTTTTGTGTTGTCTCAGTGAAGCAGGGTTGAAATGTCAGCTCCCCACCCCCATCCGTCCATTTTTCATATCAAAAGCTACTTGGTATGTTTCACATTAGTCCTGTCTACACCTAAAAGACCACATTTTATTTATTTTTATGCAAGTATTTAAAAGAGAGTAGCATTCACGTAGAAAGGTATGTGTAGGTATGTGGGAGCTGTACGAGCTTCAGACAGAGGACACATGCATACGTATATGACACAGTCAAGAAGGCGTTCCCACAACCCCGGAAAGCTCTCTCCTTTCTCCATCACCCACCCCCTCTCGGATCGCCACTGCTCTGACTTCTGTGTCCACGGGCTGTTTGTAGTGTCACTTATGTAACTTGACTGAATTAATATGACAATTAGCTGCATGTTTGTGGAAGATGCTTCTTGGTAAGTGTTGCATATATATCACACAATCAAAACAACGAACATATCCACCATCCTTACACTTTTCTGTCTTACCCTTTAAACTCCCATTCCCAAGCAACAATTGGCTCTTTTCTGCCACTGTAGGTTAGTGTGTATTTTGTAGCATTTTATACAAGTGAATACATGTGTAGCCTACTGTTTGAAGGTCTTCTGGCATAGATATTGACCATCAACTGTTTACTACATCCAATAGGCAAGTGTAGAAGAACGAATGTTTACAAAATAAAGGACCAGTGATGGGCCATAGAAGAAACAATACCAAGGTCAGCTAGGAGGCCAGTACTTAGCTCTCTGCTAGTTTAGCAATTAACAATCAAATATATAGAGACACATCTTCATATAATGTACCCCAACAATAGAACCCCATACATAGAACAAGCAAACAGAGAGAACCTTGCCTCAGCCCCAGTCTATGCTAAAATTAGTAAAATTATCTACTGTGGTCCTAAATTCAAAACCTAGAGCAATGAAACTTCTAGAAGAAAGTATAAATGAAAAATCTCAGTACTACTGAGTTTAGCATAATTTCCTAAATATAATATAAAGGGTATGATTATCAGAAAGCCAGCCAGCCAGCCATACTTTCATGCACGTGCGCGTGCGTGCAGACACACACACACACACACACACACACACACACACACACACACACACACGCATGCATGAGAGAGAGAGAGAGAGAGAGAGAGAGAGAGAGAGAGAGAGAGAGAGAGAGAGAGATTCAGACCACAAAGAGAGCCTTCTCCTTGTATGTGCCCGGATTTCAAGCTTCTACGGCTAACAGAGCAATGCAGCTGAAGCTGCTCACAAGCCCTGAGTATTTTCCTGTGGCGTACAGTGCTAGGTCATGAGTGACCCAAATGTAATCACATTTCCTATCACCGCCCTCTTTAGATAGTATCTTAATCCGATGCAAGCTGTGGTCTTAGCTGATATCGTGGAAGACTTAGGAGTCATCTACAGGTAGTCCATTCTGGTTGTGTTGGCATCTTTCTCATCAATTTCTGTCAGGTATGTTACTGTTACCACAGCACTCTCAAGTTTCAACTCATCAAACAGCTTATTAAATAGATCCTATTTGCAAGGTATGAGCATATGCAAGTTTTTTTAAACGAGAGGTTGTTTTACTAGGAGATGATTTAGTATAGTGGATGGCTAATGGGTTTTGCGTGAGTAGAATTGAATCAAAGATGAAGACAGTTTTAAATAAAAACTTTATTTTTGATGGACTCTAAATGAGAGACGCATGGGAGAACAGCAAAATAAAAGGATACAGAGGGTCCTAGAAACCTACAAGTAGAACATTATGATAGGCAGATTTGGGCCCAGGGGTCCCGCTCAAACTAAGGCACCAGCCAAGGACAATACAGGAGGTAAACTTTAAACCCCTACCCAGATCTAGCCAATGGTCAGAATATTCTCCACAGTTGAGTGGAGAGTGTGATATGACTTTCTCATGTACTCTGGTGCCTCACATTTGACCATGTCCCCTGGAGGGGGAGACCTGGTGGCACTCAGAGGAAGGACAGCAAGTAGCCAAGAAGAGACTTGATACCCTATGAGAATATACAGGGGGACGTAATCCCCCTCAGGAACAGTCATAGGGGAGGGGAATAATGGGAAAATGGGGGGGGGGAGGAATGGGAGGATACAAGGGATGGGATAACCATTGAGATGTAACAAGAATAAATTAATAAAAAAAAATTTATTAAATCTGAACACCATTCAAGGTATCCATAGTATTTTAGTTTGTTTTTCTAGTTTCTCATATTATATATATAATATTACAAATATATATATATTTAATGAGCATGATAATAAAGACTAGTCTTATGAAACTTCCTTAATTGCCCCCAAACTGCAATATAAAATTCTTGTGTAAATATTCTGTGTGTTAATTTGAGTTTTATTCTCCTAAAGAGATTTGCCTCCTTTCCCTAAAAAGGAAAACTGCATTACATGGCTTAACTGGCATTGAATACTAAGAAATGTGTTCTCAGTATGGGCAAGCCTTGCCGGCTCAGATTCCTGAGAACAGAAATTCATTGGGACCTGTGCCTTGCTCGTCCTTGCTGCTCCTTCTTGTGGACTGTGATTTTTACTGAATCCTGCTTGACTTGCTATAGGAGACCAAAGTCCATTGCATAGTTTTGAACAAAGAAGAGGAGAGAAGGGTGGGTCTAGGTGGTGAGATACTGCCCATGTCTCATTTTAACCCCATGTCCCATTAGAGGCCTTCACTGAACCCTGAAAAATGGAAATTTGAGGCAGAAATTTCCCTTCTTTTCCTCTGGGCTGGCCTCAGGTAAATCTACTTCCTTCTACTAACTGACATCTGCCAGGTTCTTGCTAGAACAGGAATCACTGTGTCCTTCGGATATAACAGTTGTCGCATTAGTCAACAATCTAAGATGGAATATTGACTGGATAAAGATTAAAAAATATACCTATAGATGTTTGCAGTTAGGTGAACGAATAGATTATTTCTTGTTTTCTTGATTTTTGCTACTATAGAAAATTGATAAGAAACTTTACCAAATTCTAAAGATTCTAAAATAATCTGACACTTACTTCTTCTACCAATATTTTTAATGTAAATGGTATGCATCCACCACTGTAACTAGATTAATGACAATGTGATTCAAGTTCAAGAGCATAAGTCCCATGTTGCAATTGTAGCTCCTCTGCTCTTTGCGCTATATTTATTACCATAAAAATACACAAGGCAAAACCGAAAGCATCATTACTCAAGAATATGTGATATGAATTACATACTACAAAAATGACTTTGAGCAAACCAATGTTCCTTTAAAAAATTTAAATATAATATCTTATGTAGTACTTTGGGGAACAAAATAAAAACAACCTTTTCCCCACCTGAATCCTCATTCTCAAGCCCCCTCTACCCTTGCCTACTGAGACTGTGCCAAATTATAAAAACAACTGCAAGAAAACAAGCATGCAGATAAAAAAAAATAAAATATTTATGTAAAGCCAATTGTGGTGGTGCACGACTGTAATCCCAGCACTCGGGGAGGCAGAGACGGGCAGATCTCTGTGAGGTCGAGGCCAGCCCAGTCTACAAAGTGAGTCCAGGACAGCCAAGATTACATAGAAAAAACCCTGTCTCTAAAAAAACCAAAAAAAGAAAAAAAAATTTTTAAGGTAGTAGCCAGGCTTGCTTTAACCCTCCATATATTTGACATTCTGCAAAGAAATTATTGCAGGACTGGTGTTTTCATCTGTTGAACTACTAGATACCTTCTCTTGTCTGTTTTTATGAAACTGAAATTTTTGTTATGATTCTTTAGTAAGACTTTTTTTTTTAATCAATGAAACAAATTGGTTGCCCTTTGACGTATAAGTCAAGTCAAAGCTAAAGAGGTTTTTGGAACTATTTAGATTTTTAAAAATGTCTCTCTGTGTGGCCCCGGCCTGGGTCTCCTGGAACTCTCTCTACACAGTAGCTTTGAATGCAGAGATCTACCTCCCTCTACCCTTGGAGTGATTGGACTAAAGGTATATGTCACCACTGCCAGGCTCTATTTAGATTTTTTATGACTACATGGTTTATACTTTTTTGGTCTTTTTACAGCCGTGTAAAATAGAAAAAAAAAACATTAGTTTTGCCTATTGGGCAATTTGAAATTGAGCAATGAATTTATTCCGCTGTTATTTCTTCATGGAGGTTTTAAGAATAGGATGCTCACAGCATAGTCAAGTATGACGCTGTCAGACCTACGAGAGAGCGTGTAGTGTCCTAGATTCCAGTCCTGAGTAACAAAGTCTAAATCTTGAGGACTAGGGTAGGAAATTGTAAAAGGAACTTTTATTTGCATGTATCAGGTGTTGTCTTGGAGGCTTACTGGCACTGTCTGCTCACCTAGGCCTAGTTCTGGAAGCTTCTAGCCACCATACAATCTAACCCAGGCCTCAAATGTTTTCAGCCTCTACTAAGACTTAATGCTTAGTAAGTTCTTGTTCTTCTTGTTCTTATTGAACTCTGGGCTGGCTGGTTCAATTCAGCTGTTCTGGCTCAAACTACTCTTCCAGCTGACTTATTTAAACTGGCTTTTCTCTCAGTCTCTGAATTGCTTTGCTTGGCTTTAAACTAACTCTAACGATCTTTTCTAATCTTCTGGCTTCTTCTCATTCTCTGGCTCATTCTGTCTTCACCTGTGTCTAGCTTCTTCTCTCACTCAACTTGCCTCTGTAAAACTTCCCTGGCAAAATTGCCTTCTCTGTCTCTCTGTCTCTGTCTCTCTGTCTCTCTCTATCTCTCTCTCTGTCTGTCTGTCTCTGTCTGTCTGTCTCTGTCTCTGTCTGTCTGTCTCTCTCTCTCTCTCTCTCTCTCTCTCTCTCTCTCTCTCTCTCTCTCTCTCTCTCTCCATAGCTCCTTCTCTTTTTGTGAGAGTGAGGAGTATTCTATTCTGTCAATTTTTTTCTCTGATTTGTCGTTTTCTTTTTCTGACATTCAATTAGGCATCACTTTGCAACATCATGTTTCCTTCTACAGATTAGCTTTACCTTCATTGATTGGGATTAAAGGCGTGTACCTCCATGCCTGTACCTGAAGTTTCTTTGCCTGACACTTGCTCTATACCAGGCTGACCTTGAACTCAGATCTCTTTGGCTCTGTCTCCTAGATTAAAGGTATGTTTATATTCCAGTCAGATCACACAGACCAAGAAGGACTTTGGATGTGATCTCTTACCAGAGCAGCCATGTTCTGAGTTAAAATTAAAATTAAAACTCCTCTACAGGAAATACTTAAGAGTTAAGTTTAAGACACTAGAAACTTGCTGGGAAAGAGTCATGTCCATCACTTATCAAATAGATGCTAAGATTTAGAAAGGATGAAGATGGGAGATTGTCAGTTGGGCAGGAGAGATGTGTTGGAATGTGTTTTGCCACATGGTGACTAATCTGATTGTCACACACTAGTCTTGCATAGTAGTAAGAAAATGGAAGCAAAGGGTTTTATAAGTCTGCATCACCTGGCTAGTAACGCCTAAACTAATTATGTAGACTTAGTTACTTTAAAATATTATGATATTTATATTTTTGGTCATAAGCCTAGCCTTTAATTGGATGAGCCATCTCTCCAGAGAACAAAAGATAGATTATTGAATTTACTCCTCATCTCAAGGCCCTAACTGTTACTCACAAATAAGGTTATCTTTAATTCAATGGTATTGAAATTTATATATTGATGCAAATTATGTTTATGTCAAAAACTTGTCTAATTTTATCACAAGAATATGTACTCTAGGTCTCATAGATAGATATGATTCTATAGACATGTGAGGTAATACCTAAATAGAGACTTCAAAAACTTCGGAGACCTACAGAATACGGCATTTAAAGATGTTTTTATTATTCTAAAGATTCTATGACAACAAGACAAGTTAAATCCTGGCAACACCCAGCCTGCCTCAAAGAAGATGAGCATCAAAGAACCTCCTTATGGAGTTGGCTTCAAATGTGGCAAACAAGCCACTGGGCAAAATGTCCTCATTTCTGACACAGACAGAATCTGCCTAAAAATGAGCAAGTTTAGATGCAGGCAGAGTTGACGGCCAGACTCTGCCAAGACAGGGTAAGCAAGTCCTCAATAGCTCCTGCCTTGCCAATATGTCCATCAGATATATTGGGCCAGAAGGCTGAAGATGATGCTCCAACGTTATAGAGAGTGTTGGGTGACTGTTCAGGCAATAAACTGTCTCACTCATTTTTTCATTTTGGCTGCTTCCAACCTGCACTCCGGGTTCACTCAAGTATTTAAATTTTATCTCTTCTCAAGTCTCTGATGTCTCTGATGGGTTTGAAGACCAGATAGTTTAGTCTTTCAATTAAGCTTAGTAGTTAGGGGTTAGGATGTTTTCAGATAAAGATAATTTGTGATAAAATTAGACTAGTTTTTTGAGCATGATTTGCATCAATACACAAAATTTAAGTTAACAGAGATGAGATGTGATAGATACTAATCTCTATTCAGAAATTTAGACCCAACAAGATAGGAAAGATGCTTACTTCAAGTTTGTCAAATACAAATGGCCAAATCATTATGAATGTAACATTTATATAATTCCTGATTGTCTCATGGTTCTTCCTGCTGTATGTAGTTTATTTTACTCATGTGTAATAATATAAGTGTATATGTTGAAAAGGAATCATAATAAAATTTTTTCTCAAAAAAATATTATAGTATTTAATCAATCAAATATTATGATAATTTTCATCTGTCAATTAAAAAATATAAAACTCTTAAAAGGAGAGGAAGAACTAAAGAAAACGTATTTTTAACTTTTTTTGTGCTCAAGAACTATCCAGGTTCAAAACTCTGATTTTATTATAATTGCTTTTCTTTTTTGGAAAAAAGGCTTAATTCCAGTTTACAAAACTAGAGTGTAGCCTACATAATGACAGAATCCACTCATTCTTATTTCTGATATACTATTCTCTGAATTTCCACAAATTTCTTCATGCTGCTTACAGTAGTTTTGTAAATCCTCCAGAAGATTCTTTAATAGAATGATGGGTCTACCTGCACCTTTAACACAGGCATGGGTTCCAACAGTCCAGCTCTTAAAACAAGAAAAGAAACAACTACACTACTTTGGGTAATAATATTGTAGTTATGGCCTTTGAAGTTTGAATCCAGTTAACAATTATTTCCATCATTTAAAAAGGTGTGTGGTAATGGGACATTGAGTCCTTTAACTCCTTGGCCCTCTACAAAAGCTAAGAGCAAATTCAGAAGGTGATTGTGAAAAGTGAGTGACACACCTGAAAAGCACTTAGCTCCATGTAAATAGCATACTAGACAAGCAATGGAAGTTGCTTATTATGGTTATGTACAGAATGTTGGGAAAGAACTGTCCTTTCAGTACTTGGTTACTTGTACATTTATTAACCTCTACTTTTTAGATGCAGAAATAGATTAAATTTACTCATGTAACATTCATTGAACAAATGTTTTTTGCAAGATTTAATACATGACAGACATTTTTTGCAAGTTAATAATGTAAGAAAAAACACAAAGTCCATATCATCAAGAAACATGGAACTTGGAGGAAGAAATAAAATCAATTTCATGGAGATAAAAGAGGAAAGAAAAGAAAGAAGAGAGTATATGAGGCAGAAGGAGAGAGAAGAAAAAGAAACACAGGAGGGTAAAAGTGAAGTCTCATGTGGTGACTCATGTTTAGGACAAGAGTTCAATAATCATATAGTGTCTTAAGGGAAAACGTCTTACAATACTCATGGGTTTCCAAGATTCCTAGAACTGTTTCCTGGCTTTTAGTTAAGGTCAAGTATAAAAGGAACCTCAGAGATTCTGTAGTCAAGAAAGAGAAGGGAACAGCTATTAAAGATGTGATGGACAAGGGACCTATGGTCCAGATTTCCTAGGCCAATAGAGAAGAAGACACATTTCTATAATTGTAAAAACATAACAAGAAGTTCTTAGGGTATTCTGAATGGGAAAATGTCTTAAGGTAAATTACATTGTAAACCATTTCTCTCAAGTGCAGTGCTTTAGAGAGAGACAAATGCAAAGCAAAGAACAATACATTCCAGCCGCTGTTGCAGAGGCCAGAGAAAGAAAAATGGCAGCAGGTATAGTTACAGAGATAGTAAAATGGGAGGGAATTCTGGATTCACTTTGAAGGCAGAGCCAGTGAAGTTCGAATGAAGTTGGAAATTTGCAAGTAAAAGCAAGGACTCAGACTGGAGAGCTAAAAGGAAGGACAGAGAGCTTCCGCCTTGGCCACACTCACTTGACACTGATGTGGGAAGGAGTCAGAAGTCCTGTTCTGAAGGGCTCAGAAGAGCAAGGCTGGGGGTCATTTGGGGAGGTCTTAGGACACAGAACTGACCCAGATCGCTCAGGGTGTAAATTAGAGGAAAGAAAGCCAAACTGAGAATTAAGCACGAGCACATTCCAAATCCAGAAAGACTTTACAGGGAGGAATTCTATTTATTTCACCCAAGCAAATACGGTGATATATTTCCCTCTCTACCAGTTATGTTCTTGCCAATTAGAACTCTAAATGTGTATTTAAATTTTTGCCATTAGTTCTTTTGGCCTTATAAATCACAAAATAGCAGTTCAATAAAATTTGTTTTAATCCACAAGTTCCTTGTGCACCTGGACTTTAGTAGAGTCATCTGATCATTCTGTTTTATTCACAGAGGTTACACCATAGAAATAAAACTAGCTATGTGACAGTGATTATGAAAAACAATACAAAATGAGACCTACTTGGGCAGATAGTTTTAGTTATGGAGCTCAGATGATGACTTTCATTGAAATAAAGGTTTCCTGCGAGGGAGCTTCAGTGAGCAGAGTGAACACTGCACTAGCAGCCGACATAAGTGACAACATTCTTTGTTTGTAACAAACCCAGATAAGTTGCATGGCGTCAAAGATGAAACCATGAGAAGAGGGTTCAAATCAGGCCAGGGAATGAGCTCTAGGGGAAGAATACACCAGCGCTGCACAGAGCAGACGGGAAAGAGCGGCTTGGGCCATATCAAGAAGCAACTGATTTAAATTTTAAATTTCAAAACTTCAGCAAAGTACACAGTGTTTTCTGTAAATACTTATGTATGTTTTTATTTCCATTGTTTCTCTTTCCTTTTTGTTTTTTTTTTTTTTTTTTCAAACAACAAAATAAAGTGCTGAGGGTTACTCCAGGACCCATAGTAACAAATTCAAAACATGTCAGAGGGAATAAGAACTTAATGGGGTTGATGTAGGAGCCAGAGGGCGTAGAAGTCATAACCTTAGCTCCCCTGTCCCCTTTCTTTGGTGTCTGTGTGAATATTCGTGAAGGTCAAACTAGAAATAACGAATTGGAAGTTTGAGAAAATCTTTATATAGACCTGAGAAGCAAAGAGTCCTGTCTTGCACGTGAGGACCTTGGCTAGAGGCCAGGAAGCCCTTATCTTGAACAGCTGAGTAAATCAGCTTTTCTCCTATAAACTTTCCCAGAGTAGTCTCAGGCACCAATCATCTCATGGCCCCTGTTTTGGAGCCTGCAGAATTATTCAAATTAGCCTACCGACAGAGTGCCTGGAAATGCTAGCTTAACACCACATTACTTGTCACATACTGAGATAATTCGTTCTTATTCTTAGATCCTTTAGGTAGCTCCGATTTGCTATCATCCTTGTCATTTGTCTCACAGTTTAACTCTAGAATGTACTTCAACAGTTCAGTGGATGACATTGGTATGGATGCCACAAGGAGCACATCTGTCATCTGGCTACCTAGGAACGTGACCAGTGACTCTGGCATTTCATCCTGGATCAGCTGGATCAGAAGCTCTAGTGTGAAATAGGTGCTATGTTAAATCATTCCAATGCTCAGATTGATATAGAAACTATATAAACTACTGATGCAGTAGATATGTAAAAATGCTGTCCCATATTCACATAATTTAATTACAGGAGGAAATGGGGGATCTGCTTACAACATGTTACACTAAACTTTTTTACTGAGACTCAGCATCCTTGTTTATAATAGCTTCCTAGATTCATATGGTAATTAAACTTAAATTTGACTAGAGCTGTCCAGAAAAATACTCCATGCTTAAAAATAGAATAATAATTGTTTAGAGATGAAAACTACTCCATAAAATATGTATATTAAGTGTCAGAAGAGAGAGAAACAAATTTTAAAGATGAAAGAAAGGGCAAGTCTCTCATTGCCTGAAGATACAGGAGGAGGATACAGCCAGCCAGCATGTCTTGTAAATACTACAACTACCTGTAGCATTTAATCTAAATGTTTATTCATGAACCAGATGCCTTGTGACATAAACATTCTTTCAGTCTCTAAGTGTGCCTTGAAAGCCTACCTGTGATTCAGTTCAGTGTCTTCCTGTGCAGAATGACAGCTTCCTGCCTGATGGCTTGGTTCTCAGTGACAAGATAGGAGGGAGTCGATGCTTTCCAAGGTCATTTTGATGCCTTCACAACAAATATTGTCTCTCACGTGCTCTCATAATTTTTTCTCTTTTTCAAAGTATTTCTAGTTCCATCATTTAAAAAGTACAACCTAGACAGAAGCTCTCAGGTAACGTTCCTGGAGACTAATCATGAGGACATGAATTCTACCTCCATAGCCTACATTGAAGGGTGTTAGTCAGAGGATGTCATGTTGTAACCCTAATACTGTGGAGTTTGTAAAGACTAGCACATTTTGGGCCTTCTCTGGCTGCTCAGTCTAGCCTACTTAGTGAGTGCCTGGCCAGTAAAAAAAATGCTGTCTCAGTACAAAGAAGGACAGTGACTGAGGAACACCACCTAAAATTGTCTTCTGAATTTTACACATATTCTTCTGTTCACACGAGTATATCACCACACACCACACACACACAGGACCATGCACATAAACAAGTAAACACACAAAATGCATCACACAATTGAGTGATGTCAAAGATTAGGGAAAAAGTACAACAAACGCTTTAGGTAAAATTTTCTTATGATTACAGCAACTGATAAGAAAATGTTTCCCAGAGTGAACTTTCCAGGATGATCTAATGTGTGGCATGGCATGTATAGCTCTTAAGTTTCCTAAATTCTTTCATTTAAGTGTCAGTTGCCAAAGGGAAAAATTACATTTTTTTTCTGTAAAATTATTTAATGGTGGCATTCAGCTTGTCTTGATACTAAACAACTTTTTCTTACTGTTAACAACATGCTACTATTTTCTGCTCTAATTTACCTGTGATGAAAAATCAAATCATCCATAATTCATACCTTGTTACTAAAAGAAGAGATATGTTGAGAATGTATTATTAATATTCTCATTTCCTTGTGCTAGTTAGGTTTTTTTTTTTATCAACTCAACAGGAGCTCAATTCATATACTAAGAAGGAGCCTCAGTTGCAAAAATGCCTCCATCAGATTTGTCTGTAGCAAATCTATGGGGCATTTCTTTTGATTAATGATTGATGTAGGTGAGCTCAGGCCCCTCTAAGCAGATGTTTCTGTGCTGTATATAGAAGCAATGTGGGCAGGCAAGCCAGTGCCAGTTAAGAACATTCCTCATGGCTTCTGCCTCCTTTCCTGTCTCCGGGTTCCTGACCTACCTGAGTTCCTGCCTTGGATTCTCTCAGTGACGAACTATGATCAGCCTTTGTAAGTCAAAAAACCCCTTACCTTCAAGTTGCTTCCAGTCACGGTGTTTATCACAGCAGTAGAAGGAAAGCTAAGATAACGCTCATTGATTGCATATATTGAACACATAATATTTGTGTGCATATTTTAATTTGTAGTATGCAACATATATATGTTTATACATTACATTTAGTGAAATAGCACATGTGAAACTAATTTATAAACTTAATTGTCTTTATTTGTGTCCGTATCACATACATGTGGGTGCCTGCAGAGGCCAGAAGAGTGTGTTGGATCCCCTGAAACTGGAGTTACAGGTGGTTATTAACTTCTCAACATGGGTGCTGGGACACAAACTTGGGTCCTTTCAAGGACAGGAAATATTACTAGCCACCAGGCTATCTCTCCAGACCCTTAATTTGTAAACTTTTAAGATTAACACACTAATAAACCTTATCTAAAATAAATGCTGTCGGTATGAGAATCTGGCTTCTTTCTGAGTAACCTTTTTGTGACCAGCCTCGTCCCACAGAGACCTTTCAAGATGCTGTTGCTTCTTGCCCCAACAAGAATACAAATAAACAGAGTAAGCTTGGCCTCTGTATTCTCTGAGCCGAGCTCTCTGTCTCTCTGTCTCTCTGTCTCTCTGTCTCTGTCTCTGTCTCTCTGTCTCTCTCTCTCTCTCTCTCTCTCTCTCTCTCTCTCTCTCTCTCTCTCTCTCTCTCTTTCTGGGAAACACAATAAAGAGCTGGGCTTTATACGTGCTGCAGTCCGTGGTACTGTGGTGTTGGCAAGAGCTGCTTTTGGTTACTACAATTGGACGTCTCCCAGGCTTACTGAGGGTAGTCCAACCTTGAGTCACATCTCCATTCTAATTTTAGCCCAACAAGAACAAAATAATTTTATCCTTCTTTCCAAAATTCTGTTCTGAGATCCAGCATATTTCAAGCAAAGATGTTCAACCTTCTCTTGTACTTCTGCACAGGGATTTGTGAGAAAAATTTTTCTTATGGATCCAGGCTGCTATGAAATTCCCAGGGACAGATTTGTTTTTCTCCTGTTCGCTCAAGCGCTATAGTTTAAGGCTCACAACTGTATCTTCACCATGAAGCACAATGAAGGTATAGAAAACTGTTTCTCTTGCTATGACACTTGCCCCAAATCCTTTTTATTGTCCTCATAAACTCAGAATTAGAGTATATAGCAATTGTGAAGCTATTACCTACCTGTCTCCCATAAAACAAAGATTTCAGTTTCAAGTTCTTCTCTTCTATAGGGGATTGTGAGTTCATAAGGACTCCTAGAGGACAGGGTTTGCATTCAGGTTTAGCTGCATGCTGTGGCACAGCACATCAGCACGTCTCTTTCACTGAGACATCTCATGTTCTCCCTTTTACATATACATTTATATTATTACACATATATGCAATAAACTACCCATAGCAAGAAGAACCATGACACAATCAGGAATTATATAAATGTTACATTCTTAGTGTTTTGGCTATTTGTACTTGGCAGACTGGAAGAAAAGCATCTTTGCTATCTTGCTTGGTGAATCTAAGCTTCTAAATGTAAATCAGTATCTATTATATCTTGTCATTGTCAACTAAAAACATCTATCTAGACCTAAAAAGATCTTAACCCCTAAACAAATAAGCTTAATTGTGAAACTAAACTATCTGGTCTTCAAACCTATCAGATAATTGAGAAGGAATAAAATTGATTACCTGAATATACCAGCAGTGCAGGTTAGTAGCTTCCTAATGAGAAGAAGGCAGAGACAATTTACTACCTGAACAGTCACCCAAAATTCTCTATAATGCTGGAGCATCATCTTCAGCCTTCTGGCCCAATCTATCTGACAGACATATTTGTGAGGCAAGAACTATTGAGGATTTGCTTACCCTGTCTTGGTAGAGTTTGGTTGTCGACTCTGCCTGCATCCAGCTTGCCCCCTTTTAGCCAGAATTCTATCTGTGGTAGAAAGGAGAACACTGCCCAGTGGCTTGTTTGCCACATTTGAAACTATCTCCAAAAAGAGGTTCTTTGATGCTCATCATCCTCTTTGAGGTAGGCTGGGTGTTTCCCAGAGTTAACCTGTCTCATTGTCAATGAATGGTGGCCCACACCTTTAATCTCAGGGCTCAGGAGGCAGAAGCAGGTGGATCTCTGTGAGTTTGAGGCCAACTTGATCTACAAAGGGAGTCCAGGACATCCAAGGCTACACAGAGAAACCCTGTCTCAGAAAAACAAAAAAATTAAAAAAAAAAAAAAAGGAATCTTTAAAATAATAACATTTTAAAATGCCATATTCTGCATATCTCTGAAGCTTTGGAAGACCTTATCTAACTATCCTACCTTATTTTTCTATAGAATAATATCTATCTGCCACATATAAAATGTATGGTAAAAATATACTAGTAATTGATATGACCATGATTTGATCAACTAACAATTAGCTTGTATAATTTATTTATCCTAAGCAGCCTGCGATAGCACTTTCAAAGTATTGGAATTAAACTTTGTATTATAATTGAGATATCTTGGTACAATACATCATATTAGAGTAGAAACATATATAATGTGTGATGAATAATCTTACACTTGAATTCTATACCACTGTATCTAAACTTAAATTTATTTTAACAAAACTCTTAAAATGGCAATGAAAACCCAACTAATCATTTAATTGTTTTTATTTTATGTGCTTAAAATACAACTAATAGTAAATATTATTTTAAATTTTCATGTATATTCAAGATATATGTTGCATTATTTGGGAAAATAAAAGGTAGATTGACATAGGGAAAAAAAAAAAACCCCACACCAACAAAAACCCAAAGACTACTCAGATTAATTTAAATAATCCAGACCCTTGATAACTTACTGAATGATTATGCTAAAGAAATATAAACCACCTATTCGAAACAGAAATATATTTGCATTGTTAGAGTCTTTAGGATGATAACTCAGAGTTCATGGGATAATTTCCATCTTCCAAATGATACTGAATTATGCGAGAGCAATTATTACTCCAGCAATTCACAAGAAGGCCATCATCAGGTTGGGGCTCACCATCAATCTTCCTGTTTGTTGTGTAATGCCTCAGAGAAGCTCAGCGCCTCTGGTTGCAGCAGTTCCTGCGTTCCTAGCAGCAGAAAGCCCTCTGTGGCTAGCCTGTATGCAATGCTTCTTTACAGCCGCAGAATTACCATGCTTCCTTCTTTTGAGCCACGGTATTTCAACCCTTCACATGTAATCCTGTCTGAAGCTTGAAGAATCCTCTCTAAGGTGATGCACTATACCCTGAAGATTTGAGATTCTCATTAGTCTCCTTTTTATTTTGTGACTGGGACCACGCTCCCACTTCTTCTTCCAGTTTCCATGGAAACCAAAATACTTCAGCGTTTTCTTTGTTGCAAGAGGTCTCTCTTTCTTGTTCTTTTATCTCACAATATAAGAAATTCAACAGATGAGAGCAGCATTAACCTCTCAGCCATTTAAGGCTCTGAAGAGAAACGTATTGAACAGATTCACATTTTCTGTTAAACTGCCACTTTCTGACAGGATGAATTTCTTTCCCTTGAGGTTTTTTTTTTTTTAAAGAATCCAAGTCTAAATTTAAAGTAAAACATTATTTTGAGCTGTACACAAATGTTTGTATATAGTTTTGAGCTACAAAGGATAAGATAAATCATGCTTTACATTTTAATACTTTAGAGACAAAGGTAAATTGTTTAAAATGAAATTAAAGTGTAACTTGTCTTTGCTCTTTATTAAAGAAATTTCAGGTTTAGAGTAGAACTACTGTCTGGATCAAACAAATTATTGAAAATATATCTTGGTAGTTGAGAAGAGGAATGGAGATCAGTGGGAGGGGTCAATAAAGGGCTATGGGCATAAATATAATCAAAATTCATTATATACATGTGTGAAAATGTCACAGTGTAACCCATTATCTATAATGGATTTGTGCTAACAGCATATAAATTTAATCAAATTTAAAACCTTATGCTTGATCAAAAGCTCTTAGCTTGCCTATATGAAAGGATGAAGGCTTTGAGGACACACAGGGAAGATAACACACATTGTTACTATTGCTGTCTACATTCAAGAGGACCCAGTGCTCAGGGTACTTGCTTAGAATCATGAGTTGGTGTGTAATGTGGTTCAGTGAATTCACAGAAAACATTTCCATAGCTCCTATTTTTGTAAAAATATATAACAAAACATATTTTATTCCAAATAATATGTATATATAATTTATGTATAATATCATATTTTTAAAAATTGATAGCTAGGCTTGGTGATGCAGACCTCCACTCTTAGCTACATAGGACGCTGTGTCCAACATATCACAACTTAAAGTTCTGCCTGGTATGTACAGTGAGTTTAAGGCCAGCCTAGGTTCCTCAGTGAAACCTTGTCTCAAAAAGTGAAAGGAGGCCTGGGAATAGGGCTCAGTTGTAAAGAACTTACCTAGCATGTATCAGGTCTTATGTTCAATCCTCAATACCACAAAAACAAAACAAAACATATAAATTAATATATAAATTAGTAGTATAGGAATTCTGTAAATGTTCATGACTCAGTTCCGTCTCAGTGCTAACCTTAATTGTGGCCTTATAAGAAAACCACAAATGAGATATTATGAGGCACTTTTAGGCCGCTGAGGGGAAAAGCGGGGAGTCAGTTTGCTAGAACTGGGATGGTTACCTGAAGCTGTCATAGGCCTCCATTCTACTGTTTATCAGAATTTTCTCCAATCTCAAAACTCAGGGGGAAATACCAGAATGGTAAATGCTTTCAAACACATATACTTCTCAACTTCTTACTAGGAGACGGGGAAGATAGACGAATAGGCCTGTCTTAATAATTTTTGATACTTTGAACCAATTTGAAGTAGATTGCAACAGTGTTGAAAATCTGGTGATTGGAGTTCACAGAAAGAGACAGAAAATAACAAGGATAAAACAAGAGGTTGAAATATTTGGGGTGAAACTTTCTCCATTGTTGTTTTATTCTTTTGCTTCAGAATAGGAGCCCATATGTTCAGCCTTAACATTTTTTGCCTTTTCACTTTCATTATAAATTATTCATGATTTTCTTAACTGCTTTTATAGAACTATCCACATTTCTTCCATTCTGTGGTTGAAATCACGTTTCTCTACTTCAGATGGTGAGACTAGCAGGTTTAAATTCCATATTTTGTAAGTCTCTGAAGTTTTCGAAGACTATAATTTATCTATCTGTCTGTTTGTCTGTCTGTCTGTCTGTCTATTATCTGTCTGTCTATCATCTATCATCTATTGTACACTTGAATAGGCAAACATTGTTCATTTCTAGCTATTTACTATCTGTTCAACCTAGGATATGTATTTTTATGATAAAGCACATTAGTATCTGACATGATCATTGGTTTGTTGACTATTGACTTTCAACACCTAATTAGCCTAAACAATGTGTAATACCAGCTATTGAATGAGTTGTACAGGTCCAATACCTCATACAAGAGTTAATACAGAATATGTAGTATGTTGTAACAAAAATAACCTTAAATTGTGTATCAATATACAATACTCAATATAATGTAAAATATTTCAGAACAGAAAAATAGCCCTACAGTTGAGTTGGTTCAATAATCTGCCCTTTCATCCTGTTATTCTTCTATTATTCCTGTATGATATTCTTATATCCCCCCTTTTTTCTCAACTCCTTCCACCTTACCAAAGAAAGAAAGGATAGAGAAAAAGAAAAGGAAAAAGAAAAATCCACAAGTCTAACCTCCTAACCCTCATTTCCCCCCTGGCCAAAACCATAGCAACTTGCAATCAACCTGCTTTCAATGATGACCAACATTTATGAACATCCATCACCCTTTGCATGATCAAAAATCACCCTTCCCACCTCTCAGGCCTGATGGTTTCCTGTTTTCCTAAAATTGTTTCTTGTTGTTTTGGGGGTGAAGTTTCCCTTTTCGGGGCCCAAAGAAATTGGAAAAATGGTTAAGTGTTAAGAAAACTAGCTGTAAACTGTTGTTTAGTCTATAAATGCTGTGAAAGTACAGGCTTAAATGAAATTTTGACTGGAAAGGTCTGAAAGGCTAGACCAATTTGGCTCAGGAGCTTTCTTTGAAGCTGTCCTGGAAGCAAGCTGTGACAAACAGAGGCAGTCTGAGATGGGATCAAGCAAAATGCTGGAACAACATGTCTCAGCATCCTACTCATCATCCTTATGGGTGCATCTTTTTAAGGCCATCTCAACTCGGTCAATGTTTGGTCCTTTTGTTCTGTAAACATATAAGCTCTCAGAAGTAATATACAGTTCTGCAGTTACATGTGCATGTAATGTGCAGTGGGCACAGATGAGTTAGAGGTGATTGTTCTTTCTTTGAGCAAGTGAAAGGGATGTCTTTTTTAATAAGCTCGTTTGGACTCTATAACCAAGCTGCAATATAAGTCTTCATTCATGCCATATAAAAGGATAACGTGTGGAGGATCCAAGATGGCGGCGAGCAGTGTGGACCGCGTTTGGAGGCTCCAGTGAACAATTCAGGGAATTGCACAGATTTCTGAGCCAGGAACACCGAGGTCCGAACATCACGGCAGCAGGAGTGCTCCACGGTTCGGAGGGACCAGGGTGCGGAGGACCTGCGTGCCCCTGCACACGGGAGGAGCGTGGTTTTTCTCTGATCGGAGCGGCAGCGGCAGAGGCGGCAGCACCAGCGGCACCAGCAGCGGCGGCTGAGGTTTGCAGCTCATAGCCTTCCGGTGGAGGCGATTGGTGTGGTGGCTGGTGGGAATTGCTGCGGGAGAGGGGACTCGGGGCAGGATTTGGGTCCCGTGGAGCCTTTGGACCCAGACTGGACTCGGCGGACAGTTCGGCCCCAGAGTCCCGGGTATTGGCCCGGCCCAGCAAGCAATTCTGCCTGAGGCACTAACTCAGCTCCGGCCACAGCTCCCCTGCTGTGGCGCAGGCTTAGTTGAGCTCGCTGCTCCACGCTAGGCACTACCTCAGCTCAGCGGCAGCTCCCCTGCGGTGACACAGTCTGGGCGGAGCACTTGGTTTCACCACAGGCGCTAACTCAGAGCAGCCGCAGTTCTCCTGCTGTGGCGCAGGCTTGGTGACGTGCTCGGTTCCATCCTAGGCGCCACCTCAGCTCAGCGGCAGCTCCCCTGCGGTGACACAGTCCGGGCGGAGCACTTGTTCCACCACTGGCGCTAACTCAGAGCAGCCGCAGTTCTCCTGCTGTGGCGCAGGCTTGGTGACGTGCTCGGTTCCATCCTAGGCGCCACCTCAGCTCAGCGGCAGCTCCCCTGCGGGGACACAGTCCGGGCGGAGCACTTGTTCCACCACTGGCGCTAACTCAGAGCAGCCGCAGTTCTCCTGCTGTGGCGCAGGCGTGGTGACGTGCTCGGTTCCATCCTAGGCACCACCTCAGCTCAGCGGCAGCTCCCCTGCGGGGACACAGTCCGGGCGGAGCACTTGTCCCACCACTGGCGCTAACTCAGAGCAGCCACAGTTCTCCTGCTGTGGCGCAGGCTTGGTGACGTGCTCGGTTCCATCCTAGGCACCACCTCAGCTCAGCGGCAGCTCCCCTGCGGGGACACAGTCTGGGCGGAGCACTTGTTCCACCACTGGCGCTAACTCAGAGCAGCCGCAGTTCTCCTGCTGTGGCGCAGGCTTGGTGACGTGCTCGGTTCCATCCTAGGCACCACCTCAGCTCAGCGGCAGCTCCCCTGCGGGGACACAGTGCGGGCGGAGCACTTGTTCCACCACTGGCGCTAACTCAGAGCAGCCGCAGTTCTCCTGCTGTGGCACAGGCTGGACAGAGCTCTCGGTTCCACCAGCTCTAAGACTCTGGTTGGACACAGTGTACAGTTTGAATCCAGAATTCCTGGCTGAGATTGGTGGTCAGTTCGGGCCCTGAGTCAATAACTGACCACAGCACGCACTTTGGGCCAAAAGGCCCTAGTGGAGCTTGGTGCGTAGTCCCAGCCCCAAAAATTCTGGCTGGGCCCTGTGTGCATTTTGGGCCCAAAATCCCTAGCTGAGCTTGGCAGACGGTTCTGGCCCTGAGAATCTAGCTGAGTTCTGCCCGTGGTTCGGTCCCAGTGCTCCTGGCTGGACTTGGCAGGGAACACAGAAGGCTGTGGATACCTTGGCCTGACCCAACGCTCATTCAGAGACCCAGAACAATTGCAGGATCCACAGCAGAGGGGGACTGAGGATCACTGGCTGTGAGAGACCAGAACAACAGGGCTAACCTCCTAACATCCACACCAGTGAAGCTTTGAGCTCGCAGCCTAGGGAAATCGTAAGAAAACAAGTGAATCTATCGTCAGACACCCTCCATTCAACTCTGGAAGCTACCCAACAAAAACAAAGACGGCAAGATGTCTAAAGGACAACGAAAAAGCATACGCAAAAAACCCCAAAACAACATGGCGTCTCCAGTTTCCAGCTATCCCAAAGAAAACCACCCAGAGAACTCAAATACAACGGAAATACAAGAAAATGACCTCAAATCCTTAGTAATGAGGATGATAATGGAGGAAACAAATAAAATTCGTAATCAAATGCAGGAAGACGCAGACAAACAGGTGAGAGACATAAAAGAAGCACATAGAGTGGAACTGGAAAAATTGCAGGAAAATGCAAACAACCAGATGAAAGAGATAACTAAAACGGTTCAAGCTCTGAAGACCTATAAAGAGGCAATGGAAGAAACTCAGGAATATACAAACAATCAGATGAAAGAAATAAAAAAATCAGTTCAAGATCTGAAAATGAAAATGGATTCAATGATAAACACACAGACAGAAGAAAAACGAGAACGTGAGACCTCAGAGAAGAAGGCAAGCAACACAGAGGTGAGCTTTTCTAACAGAATCCAAGAGATGGAAGAACGAATCTCAGGGCTAGAAGATACAATCACAGATATTGAATCAACCATTAAGAAAATGCCAAATCTGGAAAACTCCTGACACAAAACATCCAAGAAATTAAGGACACCATGAAAAGAAGAAATTTGCGGATAATAGGCATTGAAGAAAGAGAAGACATCAGACTCCAGGGCCCAGAAACTATTCTCAACAAAATCATAGAAGAAAATTTCCCCAATCTAAAGAAAGAGATGCCTATAAACATACAAGAGGCCTACAGAACACCAAATAGAATTGACCAGAAAAGAAAAACTGCCCGCCACATAATAATCAAAACACAAAACATGCAGAACAAAGAAAAAATATTAAAAGCTGCAAGGGAAAAGGGCCAAATAACATTTAATGGTAAACCTATCAGAATTACACCTGACTTCTCAGCAGAGACCATAAAAGCCAGAAGGGCCTGGACAGAGATCCTGCAAACCCTAAGAGAACACAGATGCCAGGCCAGACTACTTTACCCAGCAAAATTATCAATAACCATTGATGGAGAAAACAAAATATTCCATGACAAAAACAAATTCAAACAGTACCTATCCACAAACCCAGCTTTACAGAAGGTACTAGAAGGAAAACTCCATCCCAAAGGGTCAAGCTACAACCAAAACTACCCAGGAAATAGATAACTATCCCATGGCAAAAACACAACTACACAAACGCTCGACTGGAAACAACATCAAAATTAAGACTCTTAACAGTCACTGGTCATTAATATCTCTCAACATCAATGGCCTCAATTCTCCAATAAAAAGACACAGACTAACCGAATGGGTACATAAACAAGACCCAACATTCTTCTGCATCCAAGAAACACATCTCACCCATAATGAAAGGCATTACCTCAGGGTAAAAGGTTGGAAAAAATATTCCAAGCAAATGGTCACAAGAAGCAAGCAGGTGTAGCCATTTTAGTATCGAACAAAATAGACTTTCAACCAAAATTAATCAAAAGGGATGAGGAAGGACACTTCATACTCATCAAAGGTAAAGTCAACCAAGATGACATCACAATTCTGAACATCTATGCTCCCAATACAAGGGCACCCACATATGTAAAAGATCTCCTAAAAAAGCTTAAACCACACATCGATCCCCACACAATAATAGTGGGAGACTTCAACACCCCACTCTCACTGAAGGATAAGTCATTGAAACAGAAACTAAGCCGAGAAATAACATCATTAACCAATGCCATGGGTCAAATGGATCTAACAGATATCTATAGAACCTTTCACCCAAACAAGAAAGAATACACCTTCTTCTCTGCACCCCATGGAACCTTCTCCAAAATTGATCACATCGTAGGTCACAAAGCAAGCCTCAACAGATACAAGAGGATTGAAATAATACCTTGTATCCTATCAGATCACCATGCTCTTAGGCTGCAATTCAACAACAACAGAAATAACAAAAAGCCTACACGTTTGTGGAAACTAAACAACTCTCTGCTAAATGACACCTGGGTCAGGGAAGAAATAAAGAAAGAAATCAAGGAGTTTCTGAAATTCAATGAAAATGATGAAACAACATACCCAAATTTGTGGGATACATTGAAAGCAGTGCTAAGAGGAAAATTCATAGCACTAAGTGCCTTTAAAAAGAAATTGGAAACATCGCACATAAGCATCTTAACAACACAACTGGAAGCCCTAGAAAAAAAAGAAGCAGAAACACCCAAGAGGAGTAGACGCCTGGAAATTATCAAACTCAGGGCTGAAATTAACAAATTAGAAACTAAGAAAACAGTCCAAAGAATCAACAAAACCAAAAGCTGGTTCTTTGAGAAAATCAACAAGATAGACAGACCATTAGCCAAACTAACTAAAAGGCAGAGAGACAGTATTGAAATGAACAAAATCAGAAATGAAAAGGGAGACATAACAACAGACACTGAAGAAATTCAAAGAATCATAAGATCCTACTTTGAAGGCATATACGCCACAAAATTTGAAAATCTAAGGGAAATGGACGATTTTCTTGATCAAGTTCACTTGCCAAAGTTGAGTGAAGAACAGATAAACAAGTTAAATAGTCCCATTTCCCCTACAGAAATAGAAGCAATCATCGATGGTCTTCCAACCAAAAAAAGCCCAGGGCCAGATGGTTTCAGTGCAGAATTCTACCAGACCTTTAAGGGCGAGCTAATACCGATACTCTTCAAGCTACTCCAAAAGATAGAAATGGATGGAAAATTACCAACTTCATTCTATGAGGCCATAGTCTCATTGATACCTAAACCTCACAAAGACTCAACAAAGAAAGAGAATTTCAGACCAATTTCTCTTATGAACATAGATGCAAAAATACTAAATAAAATACTTGCAAAACGAATACAGGAGCACATCAAAGATATCATTCATCATGACCAAGTAGGCTTCATTCCAGGCATGCAGGGATGGTTTAATATACGGAAATCCATCAATGTAATCCATCATATAAACAAACTGAAAATAAAAAACCACATGATCATCTCCTTGGATGCAGAGAAAGCATTTGATAAAATTCAACACCCATTCATGTTTAAAGTTTTAGAGAGATCGGGGATACAAGGCACTTTCCTCAACATAATAAAGGCTATATACAGCAAGCCAATAGCCAAAATCAAAGTAAATGGTGAGATACTCAAGGAAATTCCTCTAAAATCGGGAACAAGGCAAGGCTGCCCACTCTCTCCATATCTCTTCAATATAGTACTCGAAGTTCTAGCCAGAGCAATAAGACAACAAAAGGAGATCAAGGGTATCCAAATGGGAAAGGAGGAAGTCAAATTATCCCTCTTTGCAGATGATATGATAGTGTACATAAGTGACCCTCAAAACTCCACCAGAGAACTCCTAAAGCTGATAAACACCTTCAGCAAATTGGCTGGATACAAAATTAACTCAAAAAAGTCTGTAGCCTTCCTATACACAAATGACAAGCTTACAGAGGAAGAAATTAGGAAATCCACACCCTTCACATTAGCCACAAGCAATATAAAATATCTAGGAGTTACCCTAACTAAGCAAGTGAAGGATTTGTATGAAAAAATTTCAAAACTCTGAAGAAAGAGATTGAAGATGACCTGAGAAGATGGCGTGATCTTCCTTGCTCATGGATCGGGAGAATTAACATAGTAAAAATGGCCATCCTACCAAAAGCAATCTACAGATTCAATGCAATCCCTATCAAAATAACTACACAATTTTTTAAAGACATTGAAAGTTCAATTCTGAACTTCATATGGAAAAACAAAAAACCCAGAATAGCTAAAACAATCTTGTACAATAAAAGATGCTCCGGAGGAATCTCCATACCTGATCTCAAACTGTACTATAAAGCAATAGTACTTAAAACAGCATGGTACTGGCACAGCAACAGGCTGGTTGATCAGTGGAATCGAATCGAAGACCCAGATATGAATCCACACACATATGGTCACTTGATTTTTGACAAAGGAGCCAAATCCATTCAATGGAAAAAGGATAGCATCTTCAACAAATGGTGCTGGTCTAACTGGAGGTCTATGTGTAAAAAAATGAAACTGGACCCATATTTGTCACCTTGCACAAAACTCAAATCCAAGTGGATTAAAGACCTCAACATAAAACCAGAGACACTAACTCACTTAGAAGAAAAAGTGGGAAAGAGCCTGGAACATATTGGCACAGGAGACAACTTCCTGAACAGAACACCAACGGCCCAGGCCTTAATGTCAACCATTAATAAATGGGACCTCATGAGGCTGAGAAGCTTCTGTAAGGCAGGAGACACTGTCAAGAGAACAAAGCGACAGCCTACAGACTGGGAAAAAATCTTCACCAACCCTACATCTGACAAAGGTCTAATATCCAAAATATATAAAGAACTCAAGAAATTAAACACCACCAAAGCGAATAACCCAATTGAGAAATGGGGCTTGGAACTAAACAGAGAATTCTCAACAGAGGAGTATCAAATGGCTGAGAAACACTTAAAGAAATGCTCAACCTCCTTAGTCATCAGGGAAATGCAAATCAAAACAACTCTGAGATTCCATCTTACACCCATCAGAATGGCTAAGATCAAAAATTCAAGCGACACCACATGCTGGCGAGGATGTGGGGAGAGAGGAACACTCCTTCATTGCTGGTGGGAATGCAAACTAGTACAGCCACTTTGGAAATCTATCTGGTGCTATCTCAGAAAAATGGGAATAGGGCTTCCTCAAGACCCAGCTATTCCACTCCTTGGAATATACCCAGAAGATGCTCCAGCACACAACAAGAAAATTTGCTCAACCATGTTCATAGCAGCCTTATTCATAATAGCCAGAACATGGAAACAGCCTAAGTGTCCCTCAGTAGAAGAGTGGATAAAGAAACTGTGGTACATATACACTATGGAATACTACTCAGCTATTAAAAACAAGGAATTCCCGAAATTTGTGGATAAATGGATTGAGCTAGAAATGATCATAATGAGTGAGTTAACCCAGAAGCAGAAAGAATCAAATGGTATATACTCACTTATATCTGCATACTAGCCCAAGGGGCATGTCCCACGAAAGCCTTCACTTACCAGGAAACTGGGACAGAGGGGAAGGCATCCTATTGGGACTCTAAATGAGAGACGCATGGGAGAACAGCAAAATAAAAGGATCCAGAGGGTCCTAGAAATCTACAAGTAGAACAATATGATAGGCAGATTTGGGCCCAGGGGTCCCGCTCAAACTAAGGCACCAGCCAAGGACAATACAGGAGGTAAACTTTAAACCCCTTCCCAGATCTAGCCAATGGTCAGAATATTCTCCACAGTTGAGTGGAGAGTGTGATACGACTTTCTCACATACTCTGGTGCCTCACATTTGACCATGTCCCCTGGAGGGGGAGACCTGGTGGCACTCAGAGGAAGGACAGCAAGTAGCCAAGAAGAGACTTGATACCCTATGAGAATATATAGGGGGACGTAATCCCCCTCAGGAACAGTCATAGGGGAGGGGAATAATGGGAAAATGTGGGGGGGGGGGGAGGAATGGGAGGATACAAGGGATGGGATAAACATTGAGATGTAACAAGAATAAATTAATAAAAAAAAAAAAAAAAAAAAAAAAAAAAAAAAAAAAAAAAAAAAAGGATAACGTGTAATAATAAGTCATAAGGACTTTGTAGTAACAAGATTTACTGGCTACGCATAGACATTCAAGTCTCAGCCAGTCTCAGAGTTGTTCCCAAGTAGAGGGATCAGCACATACTCTATCTGTCTTGTTGGTCTGTCTGTGGCCAAGATCACCAGGAGGACTTTACAAGTCAAATCTGATTTCCAAAAGTTTGAATGGAATGCATAGCTTTTCCAGAAATAAAAATGCAAAATCTCCTCCCCAACACATTTTTTTCATTCTGCGGTTATCACATATATGTGCTAATTTATCATTCCTTTATAAATTCCACTGTATTTTAGCAGCTGTGTTATGTTGCAGTTAATTTATAAGAATATCCTACTAATGCTTATTATTATCCCTATAATCATTATTATGGCAGTATTTCTAACAATTAATGAGACACAGGCACCTATTATATTTTTGAAATACCCTTAGTTAATCTAGTGCTGGGCAGATATTAATTCTCTAAACTGCATCCCATATTGGGGCAGGTAATCCCATACTCTGCCCCAATCCCATACTATCTGCTTCTAATAATTTCTATCAACCTACTTCTTATCCAATACCAAATACTTCCTAATTATCATCATCTGGGCCAAATTTCCATCCATGCCAGCCATATGCTTCTTCCTTCATCTAACCCATAGGGCTGGCCTTCCTTCTTCCTCTTTCAGTCACTTTCCCCAAAAGCCCAAGAACCTTAGTCTCACCTAACTCATTTGCCCTGCCCAAGTATGTTGGCTTTTTAATGGCCAAATAGGAATAGGTTTTTAGGCAAAGTTACACAACAATCTTGGGACACAGAGACAGCAAGCAGTAATTCGAATCAAAATACATCAGACCAACCTCCAACAGTGTTACTTGTCTCATTTAAAAATTTAAAGTCAACAAAACACCATTTGGTTTATTTCTGGAAGATAATATAGCTCCCTTCTGTTCCATGATTATTTTTACTTAAAGTTCTGTTAGATCTCTCCATAATTGCTATTTTGTTAGTTACATCTGTAACATTTTCTAATCAATAATGTCCACAAAAACCAAAACAAAACAAAACAAAAACAAAAACAAACTGTTGCATTCCAATGGATATGCTTGAGGAAGCACCATCAGCCCCAATCTGCAAAGGCATCCCCAAGATAGTCATCATCTCTAGTAAATGTGTAATCTCAGGATCATCTTTTCCAGAATTCAAGGTAGAAACTTCATTGAAATTTTTTTCAATGAATATTTTTCAATAGTATTATGCATCGACATCTCCAAATGCTACAAAATGATACACATAGTTTATTGTGTGATATTGCTGCAGTGTAGCATCTATAAGTACAATCTGGATTCTTAATTCAATATATTGCGTCATTATGGGCTGATATTCTAACTCCTCAAGCCTTTGTGGATTTTTCTCATTTGGAACCACCTCTTTTAACATCATTGCAAGTTCCAGATTGGGTTCCTCTGAAAGTTTCCTATTTTGATTTAAAGCTTTTTTCCAAATCTCTTGTTTGGCCTCTAATCTACCATCTGGATTTTTAGTCTCTTTCTTCAAGTCTGTCCTGATATCTCTCAAAGTGGATAAAAAAAATGCAATCATCACTAAAAAAAATTATTTGTATGCTAAGAGAAACAAACTCAAATAAAATCCAGATGCTCTATGTCATTATGTCTTCCTTCTATTTTTATTAATTTCTTTATTTATTCACTTTACATCTTGGTCATAGCCTCTTTCTTCCTCTCTTGCCAGTCCCACACTTCATCCTCTATCCCCCCCACCCTTATTCATCTGCAACCCAGATCATCAAGTTACGTCAGAATTGAGTTAGTCCTCTTCCCCTGTGGCCTGGCAAGACAGTTCTGCCAACACCCTTTCATGATTAAAGACTTGGAGAGACCAGGGATACAAAGCCCAAACCTAAATATAATAAAAACTAAATAAAGGCTATGTATAGCAACCTGATAGCCATCATCAAATTAAATGGAAAAATCTCAAATTAATCCCACCAAAATCAGGGACAAGAAAATGCTGCCTACTCTCTCCATATCTTCTCACTACAGTCCTAGCTAGAGCAATAAGACATCTAAAGGAGATCAGGGGATACAAATGAGAAAAGAAGACATCAAAATATGGCTACTCACAGAAGATATGATAGTATACACAAGTGACCCGAAAAAAATTCCACAAGAGAACTACTACAGCTAATAAACACCTTCAGCACAATGGCTGGATAGAAAATTACTTTAAAAAAATCAGTAGCCCTCCTGTATACAAAAGACAAATGGGCTGAGAAAGAAATTGGGAAACTACACTTTTCACAATAGCCATAAATAGTACAAAGTATCTTGGTATAATGCTAAACAAGCAAGTCAGAGACCTATGTGACAGGAACTTCAAGTCTCTGATGAAAGAAATTGAAGAACATAGCAGAAGATGGAAAGATCTCCCATGCTCATGGATTGGTAGGATTAACATATTAAAATGGCCATCTTACCAAAAACAATATACAGAATCAAAGCAGTTTCCATCAGAATACCAACACAATTCTTTACAGAGTTTGAAAGAACAGTTCTAAGCCCCATATGGAAAAACAAAAAACACAGAATAGTTAAAACAATCTCATTCACTAAAAGTTCTTTCAATAAAAGAACTTCTGGGCTTATCTCCATCCCTGACTTCAAGCTGTAATAAGGAGCAACAGTAATAAAGACTGCATGGTATTAGCATAGAAATGGACTGACTAGCTGACCAATTGAATCAAATCAAAACAACAGAAATAAACTCATATACTATAGACACTTGATTTTTGACAAAAGAGCCAAAATCATACAATAGAAAAAAAGATAGCATCTTCAACAAATAATGGTGGTATAACTGGATATCTACAGGTAGAAAATTCAAATAGATCTTTACTTATCACTCTGCACAAAACTCAAGTCCGAGTGGATCAAACTTGACATGTGAATTTTAAAGTATATATGGAAAAAGTAAGCATGGAGGATCAGTTAGAAACATCATGAAAATATGGCCACAGTTAATGAAATCATGTGGAAAAAGTAGAAATGAGGATCTGAAAAGTATCATATTGTGTCTATTTTAAAAACATTAGAGGCTCATGCTGTGGCTTGAATTAGGAATTTGCCCAATAGCTGCATGTATTTACATACTTGTTCCCCAGTGTTGATGGGCTTTGTGAAGGTTAGGGAAACATTAAGAGGCATAGCTTTGCCAGAGGAATTATATTACTGGGTGTGAGTTTTGGGGTTTTATAGCCTAGGGTCACTTCCTGTTCTCTCTTCTTGCATGGATGAAATGTGACCAGTCAAACTCCTGCTCCTGCCATTGTGGTTGTGCTTTCCCATTCAACTTTATCCCTTTGGAACCAGGAGCCTAACCCTAACCCTAACCCTAACGACTTTTTTTCATCAGGATATTTTGTCATAGCCACTGGAGCTGCACAATAGGAAAACCCAGAATAAAATGTTACAGACCACTAAGTGGCACTATGATAAATGCCTGATAACTCTATTCATTTGTCCCCTGAGAGGTCCTCCTCCTACAGTGGAGGAATAGAGAACCTAGTGTTTCTGAACACTTTATGCATCACCTTTACTCTAAAATCATCGCAAGTCTTGCCTATTGGCATGCTTTACAACCTCTTGAAATGAACAATTATTTCAATTTCCATTTTAACAAAAACACATTAAAGCCCGGTGCTGTCAAATGGAGGGTTCGTAACATTTCATACAAAGTGAAAGAATCAGGCACTTGACTGCGGCCAGTGCTCTAATTGCACTGACACAACTCCAAATACAAACAACAAACAAACGAAAGAAGCCAACACAAAATTTACTAGTTCCCTGTTCAATGCAGAGCGATTTGTCTACAAAATAGTTTTATTATTAATAGTCATAGTCACATCCTTTGCCAAACAGACTTCCTTACTACATGTTAAGTAGCAGAACAGTGGAAATTTTCATATATTTGGGAAGATAGACCTTGTGTAGAGTCAGCTATGTGACAAGAAAAGCAGAGCTGGCTAAAGCATTCAAACTTTGGGTGGCTCAGCAGAAAACAGGAAGACCTCAGTCCAGTTTCTAGGCGTCTTTCATTTGTCAGAATTTTGGTGTGTCTTTCCTTATCCTGTAAGAGGAGGTAGTGGCCAGTGTCCCTCAGCACAGCTTTTCAGTACCTAGCCACAAATCCGGGTTTACAGAAGTTACTAGAAGGAAAACTCCACCCCAACCTTCCTTCTCTCTCTAAGAGTGAAATATCTGCTTGAAGAACACATCCACCCAAACTGACAGCTGGGGCATCCATGACTGTGGTGGTTGGTCTGAATCAGTTTCACTTTTTGTATGAAAAAATTTCATAGGATGCAGGAGAGAGATTGATTTGTTTAACTGATTTCTCTAAAAATGCTTATATTTAAGTTTAGCTCAAAATAATTGAATAGGCAAGTAAATGTTGCAGACTTTGTAGGTGTCAGGTTGGTTTGCACAAGAATGGAAGGAAAAAGGGGATTCCAAGATGGCGCCGACCAATAAGCCACGTATCTGATCTACTCTGAGGAGACCAGGGACATAAGTGGAGGCACAGATTGCTGGACCTTGAGAACTATAGGTGAGTGGGGCCCAGAAGGCCGCAGACCAACAGGGGGCCTACCCCCCTGGGACAAGCAACATCCCAGAGGTGCTAAACGTACTCCACATGCAAACTGCAGCTGGCATATAAGGCACAGACTCGCTGTTTGGGGAGGGGATTTTCCGGAGCCCCCAGCCGGAGGAGTCTCAGTGAAGAGGGTGAACCTGCCCTAGGATTCCTCCTTCCACACCACCCCAAACTGCGAAGATCACCCGCCTAGGCCGAGTGGAAACACAGGCGGCAGGACCCAACAGAGACAGCTAAAGTGGGACTGCAGCTCGCTGGCCATCTGGGGCCCAACCTAACACCGATCACAGCGGTCTGAGCCTGCAAACAGTGGCAGTGAGAAATCAGCTTGGACTGCTTCCACTGGCCTATCGGGAGACATGGGTCTTGCCTAGAGCAATAGCAGAGCATAATAGCCCGGGGGGAAGACCTGGTTTCACGGGCAAACGCCAGAGCTCTGCAACCCTATTGTTCCCAGCTGCCCAGCAGCAAGGCACTGGCCCTGCACACCCAGAACGAGAGAGCCTAGCTTGGGCACCTGGCCCAAGCAAGGCAGGCACTCTCACGTTATTGGGCGACAAGATGTGGGTGGGTCTTGTTTGCAGTGTCTAATTGCTGACCTAGAGTGTTAGTGGAGCATCATAGCCCTGCAGGATGAGCTGGTTCTGCGGGCAACTGCCAGAGCTCTGCAACCCTATTGTTCCCAGCCGCCCAGCCATAAGGCACTGGCCCTGCACTCCCAGAACGAGAGAGCCTATCTCGGAAACCTGGCCGGAGCAAGGCAGGAACTCTCATGGTATCGGGAGATGAAACGTGGGTCTTGCTTGCAGTGTCTAATTGCTGACCTAGAGCAATCTTGGTCCCTCCAGGCATATAGTTCTGGGAGAGGCTGGACACTTCTACAGGGTATAGAGACAGAGCTAAAAGAGAGCTATACAGCCCAGAAGATCTGATCTACCTGGGGTCTTGACTACAAAGCCACAAGAAGGACAGGCAGCTGGGATCAACCTACACAACCAGAATGTTTGTGTGCTGCCCTTATTCTAGGTCCCAAAACTGCTGATCTGAATTACAGCAGTAAAGGCCAAAGAGAAATCTACTTTGGCTGACTCAGCCTGGAGCCCACAGTGCAGAGGAAAATCACCAGGAGTGAAACCGGATCACCTGCCTGTTCCACAGAAATACTCCCTGATCCCCACAGGTAAGAGTACCCGACCTATAATCAGTCATCAATTATCCACTCTCAACCAGCGAAGGTCACTACAAAATACCTTCCAACATCAGAGCCATCAAAATGACAAGAGGACAACGAAAGAATGCTAACAAAAACCAAAACAGTTTGGCATCTCCAGATCCCAGCATTCCCAATAAAAACAACCTAGAGAACCTAACAGCAATGGATAGTCAAGAAAATGACCTCAAGTTCTTAGTAAAAAAGATGATAATGGAAGAAACAAATAAAATCTGTAAACAAATGCAGGAGGAGGCAAAGAAGAGGGCTGAAGAGTTAAAAGAGTCATATAAAGAGGCACTTGAAGAATTTCAGAAAAATATAAATAACCAGATGAAGGAAATCATTAAAACAGTTCAAGACATGAAGATAAAAATGGAAGCTATGATACAGGAACACACAGAAAAAAAAAAAAAAAACGTGATCAAGAGGCATCAGAAAAGAAAGCAAGCATCTCAGAGGTGGCCTTATCTAACAGAGTGCAAGAAATGGAAGAACGAATATCAGGACTTGAAGATACAATTGCAGAACTGGAAACAACCATCAAGGGAAATGCTAAATCTGAAAAGTTTCTGACACAGAACATTCAAGAAATAAAAGACAACATGAAAAGACGAAACTTGAGAATAATAGGGATTGAAGAAAGAGAAGGCAACCAACTCTGCAGCCCAGAAAATATCTTTAATAGAATAATAGAAGAAAATTTCCCCAATTTGAAGAAGGAGATGCATATGAGCACACAAGAGGCCTACAGAACACCAAATAGAATAGACCTGAAAAGAAAATCTTCCTGCCACATAATAATAACAACACAAATATACAGAACAAGGAAAAAATATTAAAAGCAGCAAGAGAAAAAGGCCAAGTAACATATGAAGGCAAACCTATCAGAATTATTCCTGACTTCTCAGCAGAGACCATGAAAGCCAGAAGGGCCTGGACAGAGGTGCTGCAAACCCTAAAAGAACACAGATACCAGGCAAGACTACTATATCCAGCGAAATTATCAATAACCATTGATGGAGAACACAAGATATTCTGTGACAAAAACAAATTCAAACAGTACCTAGCCACAAATCCGGGTTTACAGAAGTTACTAGAAGGAAAACTCCACCCCAACTGGTCAAATTACAACCAAAACTACATAGGAAATATGTAACTATACCATTGCAAAATCACAACCCCACAAAATCTCGACTGTTACAAATACCAAAAATGAAGGGACTTACCAATCACTGGTCATTAATATCTCTCAATGTCAATGGTCTCAATTCTCCAATAAAAAGACACAGACTAACAGAATAGATGCATAAACATGACCCAACATTCTTCTGCATTCAAGAAACATATCTCAACCACAAGGACAGACATTGCCTCAGAGTAAAAGGTTGGGGAAAAATATTCCCAGCAAATGATCACAAGAAACAAGTTGGGGTAGCCATTCTAATATCTAATAAAATGGACTTTCAACCAAAATTAATCAAAAGAGATGAAGATGGACACTTGGTACTCATCAAAGGTAAAGTCAACCGAGAAGACATCACAATTTTGAACATCTATGCTCCTAATACAAGAGCTCCCACATTTGTAAAAGAGTTATTAACAAAGTTTGCCCCACTCATTGATACCCACACATTAATAGTGGGAGACTTCAACACCCCACTTTCACTCAAGGATAGGTCTTTGAATAAAAAACTAAGCCAGGAAATAACTTCATTAACCACTGTCATGAATCAAATGGATCTAACAGACATCTGCAGAACTTTCCACCCAAATGCAAAGGATTATACCTTTTTCTCAGCACCCCATGGAACGTTCTCTAAAATTGATCACATCATTGGTCACGAAGCAAACCTCAACAGATACAAGAAGATTGAAATAATACCTTGTATCTTATCAGATCACCATGGTCTAAGGCTGGACTTCAACAACAACAGAAATAACAAAAAGCATACTAACACGTGGAAACTAAACAACTTTCTACTTAATGACACATGGATCATGGAAGAAATAAGGGAAGAAATAAAAGACTTCCTGAAATTCTATGAAAATGATGGAATAACATACCCAAATTTGTGGGACACATTGAAAGCAGTTCTAAAAGGAAAATTCATAGCACTAAGTGCCTTTAAAAAGAAAATGGAATCATCCCACATAAACAACTTAACAACACACCTGGAAGCTCTAGAAAAAGAAAAAAGCAGAAACACCCAAGAGGAGTAGACGCCTAGAAATAATCAAACTCAGGGCTGAAATCAATAAATTAGAAACAAAGAGAACAATCCAAAGAATCAACAAAACCAAGAGCTGGTTCTTTGCAAAAATTAACAAGATAGACAAACCGCTAGCCAATCTAACTAAAAGACAGAGAAACACTATCCAAATTAATAAAATCAGAAATGAAAAGGGAGACAAAACAACAGACACCGAAGAAATACAAAGAATCGTAAGAACCTAGTTTAAAGGCATTTATGCCACAAAATTTGAAAATCTAAGGGAAATAGATAAATTTCTCGACCCATTCCATTTGCCAAAATTGAACCAAGACCAGATAAACAAATTAAATAGCCCTATTTTGCCTATAGAAATAGAAACAACCATTGATAGTCTCCCAACGAAAAAAAGCCCAGGGCCACATGGTTTCAATGCAGAATTCTACCAGTCCTTCAAAGAAGAGCTAATACCAATACTATTCAAGCTATTCTGAAAGATAGAAATGGACGGAATATTACCAAATTCCTTCTATGAGGCCACAGTGACATTGATACCTAAACCTCACAAAGATCCAACAAAAAAAGAGAATTTCAGACCAATTCTCTTATGAACATTGATGCAAAAATACTCAACAAAATTCTCGCAAAGCGAATACAACAGCATATCAAAGACATCATTCACCATGACCAGGTAGGATTCATTCCAGGCATGCAGGGATGGTTTAACATACGGAAATCCATCAATGTAATCCACCATATAAACAAACTGAAAGAGAAAAACCACATGATCATCTCCTTAGATGCAGAAAAAGCATTTGACAAAATCCAACACTCATTTATGTTTAAAGTTCTGGAGAGATCTGGAATACAAGGCACTTATCTAAACATAATAAAGGCTATATACAGCAAACTGACAGCCAACATTAAATTAAATGGAGAGATACTCAAGGAAATCCCTCTAAAATCAGGGACCAGACAAGGCTGCTCTCTGTCCCCATATCTCTTCAATATAGTTCTTGAAGTTCTAGCCAGAGCAATAAGACATCAAAAGAAGATCAAGGGGATCCAAATGGGAAAGGAAGAAGTCAAATTATCCCTATTTGCAAATGATATGATAGTGTATATAAGTGACCCCCAAGATTCCACCAGAGAACTCCTACAGCTGATAAACACCTTCAACAAATTGGCAGGATACAAAATAAACTCAAAAAAGTCAGTAGCTTTCCTGTATACAAATGACAAACAGGCAGAGGAAAAAATTAGGCGATAGCCACAAGCAATATATAATATCTAGGAGTAACTCTAACCAAGCAAGTGAAGGAATTATTTGAAAAAAAAAAAACTTTAAACCTCTGAAAAAAGAGATTGAAGATAACATCAGAAGATGGAGGTATTTACCTTGTTCGTGGATCGAGAGAATCAACATAGTAAAAATGGCCATCTTACCAAAAGCAATTTACAGATTCAACGCAATCCCTATCAAAATACCTACAAAATATTGTGAAGATATTGAAAGATCAATTCTCAAATTCATATGGAGAAATAAAAAGCCCAGAATAGCAAAAACAATCCTATACAATAAAAGATCCTCCGGAGGAATCTCCATACCTGATCTCAAGCTGAACTACAGAGGAACAGTAATTAAAACAGCATGGTACTGGCAAAGCAATAAGCTGGTGGATCAATGGAATCGAATTGAAGACCCAGAGATGAATCCACACACATTTGCTTACTTGATTTTTGACAAAGAAGCCAAATCTATTCAATGGAAAAATGATAGCATCTTCAACAAATGGTGCTGGTCTAACTGGATGTCTACATGTAGAAAAATGCAATTAGACCCCTATTTGTCACCATGCACAAAACTCAAGTCCAAGTGGATAAAGACCTCAACTTAAAACCAGAGACATTAATTCAGTTAGAGGAAAAAGTGGGGAAGAGCCTGGGACACATAGGCACAGGAGACAACTTCCTGAACAGACCACCAACAGCCCAGGCCTTAACGTCAACAATTAATAAATGGGACCTCATGAGGCTGAGAAGCTTCTGTAAGGCAGGAGACACTGTCAAGAGAACAAAGCGACAGCCTACAGACTGGGAAAACATCTTCACCAACCCTACATCTGACAAAGGTCTACTATCCAAAATATATAAAGAACTCAAGAAATTAAACACCACCAAACCAGATAACCCAATTGAGAAATGGGGCTTGGAACTAAACAGAGAATTCTCAACAGAGGAATATCAAATGGCTGAGAAACACTTAAAGAAATGCTCGTCCTCGTTAGTCATCAGAGAAATGCAAATCAAAACGACACTGAGATTCCATCTTACACCCATCAGAATGGCTAAGATCAAAAACTCAAATGACACCACATGTTGGCGAGGATGTGGAGAAAGAGGAACACCCCTTCATTGCTGCTGGGAATGCAAACTAGTACAACCACTTTGGAAACCTATCTGGCACTTTCTCAGAAAAATGGGAATAGGGATTCCTCAAGACCCAGCTATCCCACTCCTTGGAATATACCCAGAAAATGCCCTACCACACAACAGGGACATATGCTCAACCATGTTTATAGCTGCTTTATACGTAATAGCAAGAACATGGAAACAGCCTTAGTGTCCCCTCAGTAGAAGAATGGATGAAGAAACTGTGGTACATTTACACGATGGAATACTACTCAGCTATTAAAAACAAGGAATTCCTGAAATTTGTGGACAAATGGATTGAACTAGAAATTATCATAATGAGTGAGTTCACCCAGAAGCAAAAAGAGACAAACGGTATATACTCACTTATATCAAAACACTAGTCCAAGGGATACGTCCCATGAAAAACTTTACTTACCAAGAAAGTAGGTCAGAGGAGAAGACATCCTATGGAGACTTTAGGCGAGAGTAGCGTGGAAGAATGGGGAAATAGTAGGATCCACAGGGTCCTGGAAACCTACAAGAAGAACTTTATGACAGGCAGATCTGGGTCCTGGGGTCCTCCTTGAACTAAGGTACCAGCTAAGGAGAATATAGGCAGTAAACTTCGAACCCCTACCAAGACCTAGCCGATGAACATGATATTCTCCACCGTTGAGTGGAGAGTGAGATCTGACTCTCACACAAACTCTGGTGCCCCTTTTCTGACCACATCCCCTGGATGGGGAGGCCTGGCGGCACCCAGAGGAAGGATATCAAGTTACCAAGAAGAGACTCGATATTCTAAGAGCATATATAGGGGGAGAAGGTCTCCCTCAATCACAGACATAGGGGAGGGGAATAGGGGGAAAGTGGGAGGGAGGGAAGAATGGGAGGAAACAGGGGAAGGGCTAACAATGAAGATGTAATATGAATAAATTAATTAAAAAAAAGAATGGAAGGAAAGTCTTGAGACTTTGGGAATTTTGGAGAGAACCCTTCCTTTTCCCTCCCCCTTCTGCCTTGCTCCGGTTTTGTCTCTCTTCCCATCCTTCTTTCCTTGGCATTTTGAAAAGCAGGTTCACATATGCAGAGTGCTGAGTAGAAACAGGGAAAGACACACTGTTCTGTTTCCTCCATGGTGACTCCACAGTACTTATCAGCACAACACAGCAGCTTCAGAACAGCAATCTGTGCCCCTGGAAGGGAGGCCTGGTTCCTCTGCCCATTGACTGGGCCATTTTCTCCCAGATCCTCAGAGACTTCCACACTCAACTCAGTGCACACATAGGACCTATAAGGCTAGACTCTTGCAGCTTCCAGTCTTTGGTAAAGGCCATGGAATGGGATAACAGGACTTCTTTTCAAGAATCTGTTTTTAAGTTTTCAAATGTTTCAAAAGAAGAGCTATCTCTGGGAATTCGGGACATGATAAAAAAGACACAACACTTGGTGCCACTCTTATTACATAGTTGAGCCTAATGGGAATTCAAAAGTAACTTTCTAAAGTATTGTAAAGACATTTATGTCGGATCAGAAGAACCAAGTTGTCAGATTCTCACAATAGCATTTCTATTAATTCAAACAAAAAGAGACCTCTTTTGAAGAAGTTTAAATTTTCAGTTTGTTTACTAGCAAAATATTGACTCATGGATTGGAGTGTGATTTGAATAAATTTATACCTTGTTTGTATTTCCAAATAATGGCTAAGCAAAAACTGATTTAGAAGTATTTGGTTGTTTATTAAATAAATTAAATATGTCATTTTAAAAAGGAAAGGAAAGAAAACTTTCTGATAGAAATAAAATAATTATTGACCTGTTCATACAACAAATACTCTTTCTTTTGACTGTGCCATGTTCTGGAAAACTCTGGGCCCACACACATAAAAGGCAAACAACTTTGTGCAAATCAAGATGACTTTGGGCCTAGTTTAAGCAGTCACAGCTGTAATGGTGGAGTGGCGCCCTCACAACCTTTACAAATGTGTGTGCCAGGATAGAAGTGAGTTCAATTCAACAGAAGAGGAAGGAAGGGAAAGAGCGCAGCCAGCATGGGTAGGAGGCTGTACTAGAAGTGGAGACTTCCATTCATCTGATTAATCTAGATGGTGTTCTGATCACTGGTAACTGCAGATTGTTTTGATTTTCTGAGCGTGTTTGGTGACTATAAAATAAAAGCGTATATACTAAAGTACTGTACTGTGTGTGTGAAAATCATAAAACTTTCGGCAGTAAATCCTGATATGGAAGGAGGAATATTATCCTAGGACCTATGTCCCTCCTTCCTTCTGATAGTCTGTCAATTACAGCATGTTACAGCTGTGTTTCTGAAGGACACTGACAATCAGTCATGGTAACTCTCCATGTTCTTGATGGACACTGTACTGTAGCAACCAGCTGCTCTCTGCCAGAATGGGCACTGATATAAAGGCTTTGAAATTTCTTGCCTTTATACTTAACTAATAGTAAGACATTACACGGCAAACTGTTTCTCAGGCTAGGAAAAAAAGTATTTATCAAACATCAGAAGGCAGGCAACATGTGATTTATGTGAATGCCATTATGCCATTTAGCTTTCAGCCCTGCCTGATGGAAGAGATGATGGTACTAACCAACCCTTGTAGATGAAATCACTGGCCTGAAGATATGAGAGTGGTAGACCCCACGCTGGGACTCATTCCTCACTACCGTACAAATCGTTTTCTTCCCCTGTAAGGCATGTTAACTTACTTTCTAGAAGTCTGTCTGAATTAAGCTCCTAGAAACTTCATTTCCTGCTAAGGATCTAATATTAAGTTCTGTTAATGGAGCTGTAAGCCTACACTTACATAAAAATTCCCATGGATAAAGATATTCACACCACTCTGGGAAATCTCTGTATTTATGGGCTCCTACTGCATGAGACATTTGATAGGCTTTGTGAAAGAGGAAATACGCAGATGGAATTCAGCTCTGCCAGATAACCCACAAATCCTAGTTTTCTTTGTCTTTTGCTATCAGAAGGGACCACTTTTTCTAGCTGTGAGGCGAGCAGAGAAAGCTTTCAAAAGAGAATTTTGTTAGAAACCTCAACTTTTTATTTTATTTTTTTTAGAATGCTTTTGCTTTGTGCGTATGAGTGTTTTGTCTGTGTGAATGTATATACACCATGTACATGCCTGTTGGACCTGCTGTATCTGGGTTAAAGATGCTTGTGAGTCACCATGTTGGTGCTGGGACTTGAATGCAGGACTTCTGCAAGCGCAGCAGATACTCTTAACTGGAAATCCATCTCTCCTTCTCCTGCCTCGAAATCTAAAAAAAATAAAGTCATAACAGTGCTAATAAAATAGTAAGAAGTAGTTTGCCTCAAGGCAAGACAAGAATAGAAATCATAGAAATAAGCAGAATGTAAATATGAGTTTGCATTAGATATGCTTGTCCATCTCAGCTTTGAACATGAATGTTCTGTGGGGAAGAGAATGGATGCAATCTAGAGAATATTGAGTAAGGCAGGTTAGAGGGTCTTTCCCACCTTTTCCCAGGGCAGTCCACAGCTGTACTACAGGCCAGAGTAAACCTCCTATTTACCAGTCCTTTGTGAGTTCTCGGCGTAGGTTCACATTGTTGTAAGCCTGCGTCAGGGTGAGTCTAAACTAGAGGTGTACCGAGGCCTCTTACAGAAACAACTGTGAATTATTCTAGGCTTAGGCATGAACCTAGTGAAAAATGTAAATCAAATAGTCAAGAACAAAGTACACAGAACCTTTACCATCAGTACATGCAGATCCAAGATGCTATATTACAGGAAAAAATAATTATGATTATATGGTCTTTGGATAATGCTGAAAATATCAGTAACTAGTAAAAACTGAAAAACAAAACAAAACAAAAACCAATCGGTAATAGAGTAGTAAATTTGTAGATAGTTTTAGCAATAAAATTTTATTTTAAAAGTTTATTTATTTATTCACTTTATATCCTGGTTGTAGTCCCCTGACTCCTCTACTCTTATTCCCACCCACCCTCCCTCTTCTACCCTTCCCCCTCCCTTATTCCTCAGAAAAAAGAGTTTCCTTCCTACCCACCCACCCCAACTCATCAAGTTGCATTAGGATTGAATAAGTCTCTTCCCCTGTGGCCTGGCAAGGGAGCCCTGCCAGGGGGTAGGAGGGAGTGATCAAAAAGCAGGCAACTGTATCCATGTCAGAGACATCCCCCACTCCACTTACTAGGCGACCTGCATGAGGCCTGAGATGCCCATCTGCTACATCTGTTTAGGGGCCCAAGGTCCAGCCTATGCATGGTCCTTGTTTGGTGCTTCAGTCTCCACAAGCCCCCCTGGGCCCTGGTTGATTGGCTCTGTTGGTCTTCTTGTAGAGCTCCTGTCATCTTCAAGTCCTTCTATCCATCCCTCACTTTCCCATAAGACTTCCTATGCTTTGCCCAATGTTTGACTGGGAGTCTCCACATCTGTTTGGATCCAGTGCTGGGTGAAGCTTGCCAGAAGACAACTATGATAGATGCTTGTCTGTGAGCATGGCAAATTATCGTTAATAGTGTCAGAGGTTGGCCCTCTCCGATGGGGTGAGTCTCAGGTTGGCCCAGGCATTGGTTGGACATTTCCTCAATCTCTGCTCTAACTTTAACCCTGTACATCTTGTAGGCAGGGTAAATTTTGTATTGAAGTTTTTGTGGCTAGGTTGGTATTCCTCTACTTCCACTTGGAGTCCTGTCTAGTTAAAGGGTGTCGTCTTCAGTCTCTATGACCCATACTACAAGAAATCTCAGCTAGAGTCACCTGCAGATCCTCCCAGATGCCTATCTTGTCCCATGTCTCCAGCTTGTCACAGAGATGCCTCCACCCATGGTTTCTCTTCTCTCTGCAGGCCCTGTCCTCCCACCACTGCTCTCCCCAGGTCTGATCTCAACTCTCATTTCTCTCTGTGTTCCTTCTCCAATCTTGTTCCTCTCTTTATTCATTCGGCTGTCTATTCTATTTCCCCTTCTGAGTGAGATTTAATCATGCTCCCTTGGAGCCTCCTTGTTACTTATCTTCTTTAGGTAAGTGAATAGTAGTATGTTCATCATGTTCTATATGGCTAAAATCCACTTATAAGTGAGTATATTCCATGTGTGTCTTTCTGAGTCAAAGTTATATCACTCGGGATATTTCCTAGTTTCATACATTTGCCTGCAAATTTCACGATGTCCTTGTTTTTAATGGCTGAGCAGTATTACCTTGTGAAAATGTACCACAATTTCTCTCTTCATTCTTTGGTTGAGGGACATCTAGGATGTTTCCAGATTCTTGCTATTATAAATAAAGCTGCCATGAGTATAGTTGAGCAAGTGTCCTCGTTTTATGGTGGAACATCTTTCGGGTATATGCTCAGGAGTGATACAGCTGGGTCTTGAGGGAGAGCTATTCCCAATTTCCTGAGAAAGTGCCAGATTGATTTCCAAAGTGGTTGTATAATTTCACATTTCCACCAGCAATGGAGGAGTGTTCCCATTTCTCTGCACCCGTCCCAGAATGTGCTGCCACCTGAGGTTTTGATCATAGCCATTCTGACAGGTATAAGGTAGAGTCTCAGGGTGTTTTGATTTGTATTTTCTTGATGCCTAAGGATGTTAAACATTTCTTTAAGTGCTTCATGGCCATTCAAGATTCCTCTGTTGAGAATTCTCTGTTTAGCTCTGTACCCCATTTTAAATTGGGTTATTTAACTTTTTGAGTTCTTTATATATTTTGGATATTAGCCCTTTGTTAAATTTAAGATTGGTAAAGATCGTTCCCTAATCTGCCTTTTCTTTCTTTTGACAGTTTCCTTTGTCTTCCAGAAGTTTTCAGTTTCATGAAGTCTCACTTACTAATTATTGATCTTAGAGCTTGAGCTGTTTTGCTCAGGAGGTTGTCTCCTGTGCCAACTAGTTCAGGGCTCTGCCCCACTTTTTCTTCTACTATATTTAGTGTATTTAGTTTTATGTTGTCTTTGATCTACTTGGATTTAAGTTCTGTGTAGGGTGAGAGATATGGGTCTATTTGCATTTTTCTACATGTAGACATTCAGTTAGACCAGCAGAATTTGTTAAAGATGCTATCATTTTTCCATTGCATGGTTTTGGCTTCATAGAATGAGTTTGGAAATGTTCCCTCTGTTTCTACTTTTTGAATAGTTTGAGGAGTATTGGTATTAACTCTTCTTTGAAAGTCTTGTAAAATTTTGTACTGAAATCACCTGGCCAGGGGCTTTTTTCACATTGGAGACTTTAATGACTATGTCTATTTTCTTAAGGGTTATAATCCTATTTGACTTGTTTAACTGATCTTGATTTTACTTTGGTAAGTAGAATCTTTCAAGAAAATTGTCCATTTCATTTAGATATTTCAATTTTGTTATATACAGGCTTTTGAAGCAAAACCTAATGATTCTTTGTATTTCCACAGTGTCTGTTGTTATATCTCCCTTTTCATTTCAGATTTTGTTGGTTTGGGTACTGTCTTACTGCCTTTCAGTTAGTTTGGCTTGTTGATTTTTTTTTTTTTTTTGATTGTTGATTTTTTTGAAGAGTCAGTTCTTATTTCACTGATTCTTTGCATTGTTCTCTTTGTTTTTAATTTATTGATTATAGCTCTGAGTTTGATTATTTTCTGCCATCTACTCCTCTTGGTTATGTTTCCTCCTTTTTATTTTTCTAAAGTTTCAGATGAGCTGTTAAGTTGCTGGTATGGGATCTCTCTAAATTATTTATGAAGGCACTTAGTGCTATAAACTTTCTTCTTAGCAATGCTTTCATGGTGTCCGATATATTTGGGAATGTTGTATCTTGATTTTCACTGAATTTTAGAAAGTCCTTAATTTCTTCCATGACACAGTGGTCATTGAGTAGAAATTTGTTTAGTTTCCTTGTGTGTGTCGGTTTGTTATTATTTCTGTTGTTGTTGAAGTCCAGCATTAATTCATAGTGATCTGACAGAGAACAATGGGTTAATTTAATTTTCTTGTATCAGATAATCTTTGTTTAGAGATCTATGTAGTCACTATATGGTCAATTTTGGTAAAGGGTCCATGCTTTGGAAAAGGTCCCTTGCAGTGTTGAGAAGAAAGTATATTCTTTTGTGTTTGGGTAAAAAGTTCTGTAGGCATCTTGTAGTGCATATAAACATGTTTTTTGTTTTGATCCCAAATGTGGGATGTGAAACAGACTTTGTGAGGGTGTGTGGTACTTGTCTGCTGTGAAGAGACTTTTAAGAGAATGCATGGTGTTTTTCCACTCGAAGAGAAACTGCCCCTTGCAGCGGGGAATACGGAGTGGGGTGGTATGTTCTTTGCCAACTGATAAACCTCCTCGTACGGACTCTGAGAACACACATAGTTGAATATTTTCTTTGACAGATGTATTGGTGTCTTCAATTTTATCTTGTATGCCTGAGATGATCTCTTGCATTCTGTTGATGATGCTTACGTCTGTGGTTCTTGTTCTCTTCCCTAAATTTTCCATGTCCAGGATTTCCTAGGTTTGTCTTCTATTGATTGATTCTATTACCATTTTCAGGTCTTGAACCATTTTATTAATTTCCTTCACCTATTTAACTGTGCTTTCCTATATTTCTTTAAGTAGTCATTCAATTCCTACTTAAAGCCCTCTATTTGCTTGATTGTATTTTCTGTATCATTTTAAGTGATTTGTTTGTTTCCTCTTTATATGCCTCTATCATCTTCCTAAGCATAGTTTTAAGGTTTTGTTTCCCTGTTTCGGATATCCAGAGTTTGTTGCCATAGTTTTCCTCATTTTTGTTGATTGTGGTCTTAAACTGGCCTTTCACCATCTAGCAGTCCCTAGTGTTGCCTGGTTGTTCCTGGAACCTTCTGGGCTTCTCAGGCATGTGGGAGGAGCCCTAGATCGCTCATGGGCTGGGGTCTAAATCTCATCCCATAGGCTACAGCTTTGTTCCTCTGCTTGTGTCCTGGACTATAGGTAGGGAATTAGGGTGTGGTTTTCTAATTTGTGTGATCCAGTGAGATCATGTAGGTCTTCTCAAGACAGCAAGTAGAGCCATGAACCATAGGGTCTATCTGCATATCTCATCGTCTTCAGGATGGGATCATCTTCAGGATAACTTCTTCAGGATGGTGAGGGTAGCTGGGAGGTCTGAGGTGCAGGTCTGGAAGCTGTGATCCTCTCCTCTCTCCTGGCTAATATGAACAGACACTGGTGTTTCAGAGTTAACAGCATGGTGGCTTGTTCACTCAGGAGACACTATCATCTTGGAATAAGGACACTTTATGTTGTATTGTCCAGACCATCTCCACAGGGGCACAAATAGAAATGTGGATCACAGACTGGGACCATTTCCCTGGTATTCAAGAGTTATCTTTGGGGAGGCAGGATGTGTCTGGGGTTTGGACTTGGGAGTTGTGTTTTTCTGGGACTTGGGAGTTGTGTTTGAGTGTGTGGAAAACACTTAATGTCATGAACCTACAGCCATGTATGACTCTTGAACCCTGGAAATGTTGAGGGGGCTGGAACTGTGCTTCCCTAGCTCATAGGATGCCTCCTCTAGTCTGGGAAACACAAATGTTGGTGCTTTAGAGTCAATAGCCAGGTCACTCACTTGGTTTGCAATCTTTTATCTTCTGCTACTCAGATACAGCATGATGCACGAGGCACTGCCATCTTGGAAAATCAGCAATAAAACTTTTAATAAAGCATCCGTCCTAGGGTCCTCCTTGTTACATAGATCTTTAAGTCTTTGGATTATAGTGTGGTCATCCTGTATCATATGACTACTATCCACTTATAAGTGAGTACATACCATGTGTGTCATTCTGGGTTATCTCACTCAGAGTGACCTTTTCCAGATACATCCATTTGCCCACAAATCTCATGAAGCCCTTCTTTTTAATAGCTGAGTGATATCCCATTGTGCAGATGTACCAGAGTTTCTTTATCCATTCTTCCATTGAGGGACATTGGGATTGTTTCCAGTTTCTGTCTATTATGAATAAAGCCACTATGAACATAAGTGAACAGATGTCCTTATAGTTGGGTCTTGAGGTAGATCAGTTCCAAAGTTTTCTGAGAAAGTACCAGATTGATTCCCAAAGAGGTTGGTGGGACAGCCTCACCAGGCCACAGAGGAAGAGGAGGAAGGGACTCCTGCTAAGACTTGACAGGTTGGGGTCAGTGTAGGGAGGAGGACTCCCACTTTCTGAGGACAATGGGATAAGGGGGAAGAGGGAGGGAGGGTGGGACTGGGAGGAAACATGGAAGGTGGCTACAGTCATGATGTGATGTAAATAAAACTTTAGAAAGAAATGGAAAAAATAAAACAGCAAGGCAGGAGATTACTAGAAAAATTACAGGTAAATCAACAAAAACCAATCAAGAGGAAAAGGTTCCGAAGCTGAAGGAGAATGTGGTGAATATACTGTGTGAGGGTTTACAGATAGCCATTTGGGGGTGGGGGAAGGGAGACTTCCATTTTCAGTGAGATTTTCCAAAATATAACGGGTAGGAAATAAATCTTCTAAAGTTGGTGATACCAATCAATAAACACAAGAATCCCACATACTAACCAGCAAATAAAAGCTGTAATATCTACACTTAGATATGCTACAGTAAAAATTCATACACCAAAGAGGAAGCAACTTCAGCTAGAACAAAAGCAGACTAACAACTATATTATACTAGGAATACTACATTAGGAATATTTTCCTTTTTCCTTTTAATGGTCTGTTAACTACAACATCTTGCCACTGTGACCCTGGAGGACACTTACAAGTCATAATAAGGCATCTTCAGGTTCTTGGCTATCACCATCTAACAGCTGGGTGCTTAGTACCAGAATGAGCATTAATGGAAATGTTTTTGTTATGCTTTTCCTTTATAATTAACTATTAATAAATTTTTATTCTCTCCAGGAAAAATGGAAGGCAAACTTCAACAGAATAAGTGAACTATCTTGAGATATCACTTTTCAGAAAAAAATACAGCTAGAATAAATCACTGTAATGAGGGATACAAAAATAAATATTGAAGGAGTTAAGTTTTAAATAGTCCTCCCTTAAAGAAAAATTTGAGAGTTGTACTTAAGCAGAGATAATATGATCTAAGTAGGATATCTTGGAGAAAGGACGACTAAAAATCAATAATGTGGTAATTTTTATAATAATCTAGCTTCTACAAATTTGAGGCAAGAACAATGACGGTAGCCATGAACTTAGCCTTTGACAGGTATATGTTTCTATTTTCAGAGTAACTACTAATAGAATAAATACAGTAGTTGTATGGAAATAGTTTAAAATGTTTTAATCACTCTAGTAGAATGCCATAAAGCAGGCAAAAAAAGAGGTAAAACATGACAGGTAAAACTGCAAATGTATCAGTCATCATATATAATATGAATACACTGTTTATTCCAGTTATAAGTCAACAAAATATAACTTAAAATGGAATTTTAAAATGTAAGTGTATACTGATTCCAAGAGAACCATATAAATATAAAGATCAAGGTAAAACTGAGAACAATTTGAATAGAGGACATCTACTGCATGATCTCAGTGGTCTTTTATGGACTTACATGATGGCTCTGAGCACCAAACCCAGAAGCCGCACAGGCAGAGTGAAGATATTGACACTGAGCCATAGCACCAATTTGAGACTTAATTTCCTAATGGCAGGCATCAAGTCAGTAGGAACAAGTAATCTCTCAGTGTTTGTTAATGCCTAATAGCATTCTTAATATTTATAAAGATAACACAAATGTATATACCAATACACACAACCTTAAAATATATATTCAAGAGAAACAGATATCTGTATAATCATTGTGGGAGGCTGAAAATACTGCTTTGTCACTAGTGAAACAAAGACATTATGATCCAGGATAAAAACTTTAAACAAACAATAAACAAATTTCAGCTAAGGGCTGATAACAGAAACTCCACTAGCAAACACAGCATAAGCATTCTTTTCTGACACAGAGAGAACATTCTGAGCCACAGTACAAATTTTCATAAACTCCAAAAATCATATAAAACTTATTTTGTTAACACTTGATTTATCTATAAAATTATCACAGTTTTTGGTGTGGGAAGATGGCATGCATGACTTTGAGCTACTAAATGAGCAAATGCCTGCAAAAATTATGTCTTAGCTCTTCAAGAAAAATCTTGTGTTGTTCAACAAATAAACAAAAACAAACAAACCAAAAAAAAAAGTCATCAGGCAAAAGAAAGAAAGATGATCTTAAGAAAAATTCTGGAACTAAATGGCTTCCCTGAGATGCACTTCCAAATATTTAGGAAATGAACAACACCAGAATCAAATACTTTCAAGGAAGTGGGGGAAGCCAGGGACGTTTCCCAGCTCTTTTTAAGTTTCGCCTTCAATATATCCTTCCCTTGAAACAGTCCTTTTTTTTTTTTCATTAAAAATGTTGTGGTGAGAGCACAGGCTCTACCCAGCATTGCATATGCCATGTACACCCTAGACTATTGCTCTTTGCTCATTATGATACTCAGTAGGTGTCTGGATGCATTCATCTTGAGCTATTGCATGTATATTGTTTGTTCTGTTTTGTTTTGCCACTAAGGAATTTTTATTTTCAAAACAAAACTAAACCTCTTTTCCATTATATATTTAATTTAAGTAAATTAAACTTTATTTATGTATTCATGAAATGTAATTTAATACAATTGTTATTTCTGACATTTGTGGTTTAAATATATTCCCTTATGTATATATGCTATTTTTTTCCTCCATTTATTATTCATTTATTTAACCACTTTGGTAAGATATCACTTACCAATGCTAAACCAGGAGCAGGCAAACTACTTAAATAGTCATATCACCCATGGAAATAAAACAGTCATCGAAAATCTATCAATCAAAAAAAAAAAAATCCAGACAGTTTTAGTGCAGAATTCTACCAGACATTCAGAGAAGAGATAACACCAATACTCCTCAAAATCAACCAAAAAATAAAGACAGAAGAAATATTGCCAAATACATTCTATGGGGCAACAGACACCCTCATAACTAAATCTCACAAAGACTAATCTCTGTTATAAACATAGATGAAAATGGTCAATAAAATATTTGCAAACCAAATCCAAGAACACATCAAAAATATCATCCAACATTATCAAGTAGGCTTCATCCTATGGATTCAGGGATGGTTCAGTATACTAAAATCCATTAATATAATCCACCATATAAACAAACTGAAGGGGGAAAAAAACACATGATCATCTCACTGGATGCTGGAAAAGCCTTTGACAAAATCCAGCACCCCATCATGTTTAACCTCTTGGAGATATCAGGGATACAAGGAACATACCTAAACACAACAAAAGCATTATACAGCAGGCTGATAGTCAACATCACATTAAATGGAAAGAAACTTAAAGCACTACCACTAAAATCAGGGAGAAGAAAAGGCTGCCTGGTTTCTCCATATCTATTTAACAGAGTACTTGAAGTTCTAGCTAGAGCAATAAGACAACTAGAGGAAAACAAGTAGATATAAATTGGAAAGAAAGAAGTCAAAGTATCATTATTTGCAGATGATATAATAGCGTGCATAAGTGACCCCCAATACTGTCCAAAAACCCCTACAGCTGATAAACACCTTCGTCAAAAAGTGGCTTGTCCCTGATGTCCTCTGTTTTCTAGTTATTTTAGTACAGTCAGTAGGGTGTGTTCATCACTCCTCCTCGCTCAGACACATCAGGCTATTTATAACAATAGTAAATACAACTGAACAGAGGTGTCTGGGTTTCATGATTAGGTAATGAATGACTTAATTTCACATCTGATGCCCTTGATCTTAGCAATATGCAGGGTCTTGAGGTCTAACAAAAAGTGAAGAACCATACATCTTTTACTTTTAAGTTGGTTTATTTGTTTGTTTGTTTGTTTTATGTGTATAGATGTGTTGATTGGATCCTGAGGAACCCAGAAGAAGGAATTGAATCCTATGGAACAGGAGTTACAGATGGTTGTGAGCCACCATGTGAATGCTAGGACTTGAGCCAGGATCCTGTTAAAGAGCAGTCAATGCTCTAAAACAACTCTCCAGCCCCTAGGGCACTAGATATTAAGACATAGCTAAAATCTTAATTTCCTACTGACCAATGAAAACTACTATGTCCTTATACAACTTTTTCTTTTTGTTTATGAACCTCATTGTGGTTCCGTGGTGAAATGTTCCCCTTTTCTTGAGTTTCTTAATGACAATATAAGTTTAGCTTTTATAGACTAAGCTGCTAATGACCAAGATAATCTAAATGGTGCCTCAAAAGCCACAGGATGCAACCCATGGAGTCTAGAGATTCTGCTTTATATCATAGAAGTGGGAATTAGGAAATGAGATTAAGTTAAGGACCTTTGGAAAAGGAAACTGTTGTCCGTTGTATGGTGCTCTTTAAATGCAGTACCAAGTACCACTGGGAGGATGGTTTGACCACAGAAGAGGAAAAAGGATGTGTAACAATGGAAGAAGAGCCAGAGTTTAAGATGCTTTCCTGCTTGATTGACTGTGTACACAGTGCCCTCTCAAATCTGTAAATGTCAAGAAAGTCTTCTATGTGGAGAGTATTGACACACTGTGACCCTTTCAGCACCTTAATTCAACCCCTGAAAACATTTTAGAACTATGACATCTCAAGCTGCAAAAATATGAACACGTGTTGTCATAAGACACCAAGTTGTGTGATTGCTGAAAGCAACTGTGATGCATGGATGCAACTCCATCTCAGCTCCCCAAACTGTGCATAATTACTCCCATCACACAGTCTCTTGTTTATTTTTATTTATGTGTCTATATTGAGGCCAGAAGAGGAAATTGGATTCTCCAGAACTATAGTTACAGATGGTTGTGAGCTAGCAGACTAGAAAACAAACTTTGGCCTCCTGAAAGAGCAGCAAGTACTTTAAACCACTTAGCCACCTCTTCAGACTCAGTATCATCCAGATCAATGTGCCTTTTTAGACTTTCTTACCCTCATCGTAGGCCCAAAGTTAAAGCCATATCTAATACCAAACTATGTCTCGCACATGTAACTCCTTGAAAATGTCGGTTAGATAACAAGAGTGTATTTTTATTTCATTAAAAGTTTGTATTTATGATAAAGTTTATATACTTATTCACCAGATTTATCATCTTCCATGATTTTAACATCAAATAATCAAATACACAAGATTTAGTAGGAAAACCCAAGGAAACAAGACAGGGACGTACACTTTCCAATAACAGTCAACATTGCTTTAAAGCTATTGGCAAATACAGCCAAGCAGGGATCCTGAATCGCTGTTACAAATCTAGGGGAAAGGGAAAATATTTGTATGCAAATGTTTATCTAGATACTTAGAAACTTAAGACTCTGTTACATGTAATAAAGACTTTTAAAGTTACAATTACAGAGGAAATAGAAAGATGACTCAGCAGTTAAGATCACTTGCCACTCCTCCAGAAGACACTGGTTCAGGTCCTATCACCCACGTGTCAGCTTACAACAGATTGTAACCCCAGTTCCAGGACATCCAGTGCCCTCTTAAAGCCTCCAATAGCACCAAGAACACATTTGATGCACTTACATAGATGCAGACAAATACTTATACATATAACGAAAAACACAATTATATAAACTAATAAAATAAAAAGTATAAGCAAAAAAATCTTACTCCTCAGATGACTACAAATAATAGAATGAGATATGCATGATATAAATGATATACAATATATAAGCCTAACTTGTTTACTAAAATAACAAATGCGACTGTGGAGGTATTATGAAGTAAATAAGTCTATCAAAATAAACTAGATCATCTAAAAAGCTTCAACTAAGTTGACTGAAAAGTCTTAAGGGCACCAAATAGAAATTTAACAGAGAGTTTTGTTGCTTGGGTACAAGCCTAGAAGCCATTTGTGAACAAAGATACAAAAAGACAGAATGTGAAAGGAGCTTAGTGAACTGATCTAGAAGAGTGAGTGAGAAATTCCATATCGTCTAGCACTCCAGCCATAGAAGTCAGGGATCAAAAAGAAGAGAACATTAATTGAGGGCGTGAGGTTATCGTGTAATTCAAATGCTGATTTCTGTATTCCTCATATCTGGTTACAGTCCTTGTGCTGAGAATCTCCTGTCTCGATGCTGTATAAACACCAGGGTTAAGAATAGAGTAATAACTGAGCAGCTATTGGGCTGTAAGGCTGAAAATTAAACAAATATAAAGAAGTCTCAATTATTTGTATGATAACCTAGTTAAGAGAGAGATTGAGAAACAAATACATTTATATAAAATTAACTTTTACAATTAGTAGAGATAATTACTGAAATCTCAGATTTTGCAAAACAAAAACAAAAACAAAAACAAAAAACATGTTGTTCTATTTAGAAGGTGCAGTGAAGTTAACCCTAAACTCTAGCAACAAAGACCTTAAAATCATGTAATTGTAAATATGAATTGAAATTAAATCACATAATACCAATACACTGTTTTTGAAAAGTTAAAAACCTGAATATGTCAGGAGTTGCTAACCCATGAAGGCATGAGATTTCCTCGAAAGCAGCAATAGACTTTCGACAAAGAATAACATAGGAAGTAGCAATAAATGCTAATATGTGTTGTTTGCCTAGAACTCATATTTTAAATATATAACCTACAGAAGTGAAGGCAATTATATTTTACCGTTTGTACGAAATTATTTATTGAAGAAAATAAGGGAAGAAAGATAGGAAGTATATGTTATGTGTGTGGCTAGTATTTCTTTTATTTTATGGTCTCATTTCTATAAAATTATAAACAAATGAGAGTATGTGGAGATTCTTGAAAAAAATATCACAAGACATTGGCAATGTTTTGCTCAGAGAATTAGATCTTATAATGGCATTACATTTTATTCTTTTAAAATATACTGCAAGTTTGTCAATACTATATATATTATAAATTTATATAACAAAAATAAGAAAGCTTTTTTACTTGTGGAAAAATAAAGAAACTCCTCCATGAATATTTTAGCCAGGTTAGTATTTATTTTATGTTGATATGAGGCATCCCACATAGCTTTATTAAATACTCTTATGTCACTAAAATTGGACCTGCTCTTATAAAATGAGAGTTCAAACATGTTCAATTACTATATAACGATCAATCATCTTTCAAGGCCACCAAGAACACTGGAAGGATTTTCAAAATAACTGAGCATGTCCAGAGGCAGATTTCTTTACTGATCTGGAGAAAGATTAGATTCATATTCTTGGCCATTGAAGCAGCCGTTCATCAATTCAAAGTTAAACTCCATTACCATGAAAGTGCTGCAAAGAGAATGGCTTCATTTATTTTACTATCCATCTCATGCCCATTATTAGCCTAGTGGCTCCTAGATACTGAAACCCAATATTTATTAAAGAGGTAAAAATATCCATAATTCGCTCAAGACATAATTTTCTTTCTTTTGTTATTTTGCTAATGTTAACCATAAAAATCTCCCCACAAGTATGTTTAGTAACTGTTCAAAAGGATTACACATGGATATTGAAGTTAGTGTTAAGAACAAGTAATAATGTCAACTGTTGTTCTAGGTAAACTAAGTGGCTTCTCAGAGCCAGCCTTATGTCAGTGTTTCCAGAGATACAAAGTTGCAGGTCTAGGGTATGAGTCCAGGTATTGTGTCCAGGTAGTGCAGGGGGAGAGTCAAGTTTTCTCAGCCAGCCAAGTACTAATTCACCAAGAATATGAAGATGTCAAAAACTTCACCTTTTCACACAACTTGACGCATGCATGTGCACACACACACGCGCACACACACACACACACACACACACACACACACACACGCACACACCTAGAGAAAAGAACAGACTTCTCAGTAATGTTTTGTATGCCCTTTTTTACTACAATTACCAAAAGTAGTCATCTTGATACAAATAATTTTATAATGATAACTTTTTCCTGTAATCCTACTATTTCCTTCTTTGGGTATGTCAAGTATTATTTACCATATTTTATTTATACCTAGCTAGTTTTATTTACTCACTTTGAAATAAATGACAACACCATAATGTGTATATACACATAGGCATTTAACATACTTATTTTCTTGCTATTTTCTATCTGCCTGTCTCACTATCTGTTGCTCATCTATATATTTATTTATCCATCTATTTTCCTACCTCCTTGTCTCTATCATTCACCTAGCTTTTCATTTTTCTGGGCATATCATTTGAATAAGCTGATACCTAAATTCTGCTAGCCAGTGTAACTCAAAACACTTTCAAGTATTAAACAATTCAGAAATGTCCTATTCACAACATAACCAAAGTGCACAAGTATGTCTGTTTCCTCATGGCCTCATCTCTGAGTAGCTGTTATTCTTTACCTCTCAAAAAGTTGATCATTTTCAGTTGTCTCTTATTACTTAAATGTACAGTTTTTTAACTGTTACTTATACTAGCATTTTTTTTAATTTATGAGCTAAGAGACTTCCTAGGTTAAGTGAAAGACATAAATAAAATAAAAATAAACTCTTTAAACATCATATATGTTATTACCTTATATTATTCTGTACATTATATTCCTTATAATTAATAAAGGAAAACTGAAAACTACATTCCAAAGATGTGCTATATTTAATTTTCTGAAAAGGATAGATTGGTTTAAAGAACATTGAATAGTCAACTAGACTTGCTATTTTTAGTATTCAATCCCACAGCTTTTGAGTCTCAAGCTATTAAATATAAATGTAACCTGAACTCATTTTTTCCTTTACTTAGTTGTCACTTTATGATGGGCTATTTTCCATTTTAAAACATTTATTATTTGAGTAGGTTACAAATTTCTACAAAAAGTAACCAGGGGGTGGGATGGGGAGATGGTTCAGCAAAGTCCATACTGTGCTTCTAGGGGACCCAGGTTCAGTTCCCAGTATCCATTCATATCAGGTGCTCACAATGCCCATCACCTCAGCTCCAGTGGTATTCAATGCCTCTGATCTCCATAGGTACCATGCTCATGTTCACACTAACAGCACACACACACACACACACACACACGAACACACATGCATGCACATGCACAAGTAATTTACAAATTAGATAGAATTTTTTTAAAAGGATAACCAAAAACGAATTCAAAACAGTGTATACCACTCTTTAAACCTTGCTTGTTTTTTTCTTTCTATTACATGTTACATCTAAAATGCAAAATTCAATCTGATATTTTATAAAGTGCTAATGAAATATCTATTCATCATGATTGTGCCCCAAGGAGAGTGAGGGAAAAGCTATTTAGCTATTAATCTTAACTGAATCTTGGTTCTGAAAAATAGATACTTCTGGAAAATATTGAACAAACACAGATACAGCAAGAAGATGCTTCTGAGAAGCCAAAATGTATCCTATGGAACAAAAGAAATGCACGTGCCCTTCTTATGCTTAAAATAATAACAGAAACAGGGTGCTAAAGCATACTAACCCTGAGAACAACAGAACCCTATGACCAGCGATCTTCACAAATGCCCACAGTACCCAGCTGAGCCTTTCCTTCATCTCATGATTGCACTATACCGAGACTAACGAGCTTTTTGTGAATTAAGAGAGTATTTTTGATTTGTTACACAATCAGGATACAAATATGCCACTTTTTCTGCATTGCATCTTCTGTACTCATGCATACAGCCTAATATTTCTATTAACTTTCACCTAGTTAAATTTGGTGAGATATTGTAGCTTATGAGTGCCTTTTTACTGTAATTGTGTTTTCCAGCACAGTAGTCAAACTTCTATTTATTTATATGTTTGAATGGGGTAAATATAGTTTCATTCTCTTTGTCCAAATAATTGACCAGAATGTTTAGTTGGAGGCACTGAATGAAAAGGGCTGGTTACATAGCTAGGGTCCACTAGGCAGGCTGACATTAATTAACACCATATGAGGAAAGAATACGAAGAGTTACTTTTCAACTAACTGCTGTTGTACTTGGCCATGTTCCCTCTATCTTGACCTTAAGGACATCATGAGAAATCTTGTTAAATTGATTTCTGGAACCCAGATATGTCATACTCAGTACACTTCTCTGACCATCTGTTTAGTAAGCCTATTAAGGAAAGAGAAGAGCTATATCTATCATGACTTGCTGTAAAAGCACAGATGCTGATTCCTCTTGATCACTTTATTTTAAGGGCTCAGAATCTGTGTTTATGTTTCCTAGAATCCTGCTGAAACAAATTATACTCCATTTGTTTCTAGTTTTCCCAGAATGCTTTTTTCCTTCTTTGTTGAAGAAGTTCAATTGCTAAAAAATATGATCTGGGAGACTTAAAGAATGATTAATGCGATTTCATGAAGAGCATGAGTATCGTTTTATTATTTTATTTATTAACTTTACATGCTGATAGTAGCTACCTCCCTCCTCTCCTCCTGGTCCTACCCCCCTTCCCTTATCCCCTACTCATCAGAAAAGAGAAGCCTCCCCTCCTCCAACCCCAGCCCACTAACCCACACCAGGACATCAAGTTGCATTAGGAGCAAGTGCAGCCTCTTCCACTGAGGCCAGGCAAGGCAGCTCCACCATTGGGGCATGATCAAAAAGCAGGCAGCAGAATCCAAGAAGATGAATATTCTTAAGATAAAATTATTAGGAGTATGCTTAAGTGAAAGCAAAGTCACAAGTTTCTGAAAGAAAAATGTAAAACTTACATTTTTATCCTAAGGACAGAGGAATTAATAATAGTTATGAGAAAAGATAAGAGAGAATGATACATACAATATTCTTATATGAAACAAAAATGATATCTAGATGTTAAAGCAAGGGAGTGTCAGAGTATGGCCCTCTCACATGTTCTATATGGGAAGTTTGATATATTCACCACTACACAGCATTAATAAAAATAGTACTACTAAAAAATATAGCCATATGAACTACACTTCACAATCCATGTATGGCCATCCTTGTGTGTGTAATGAAACTAGAAGTGGGATGTAGTAATCAGGGATGGACAATGTATACTCTGATTTATTCAGTCTATCAAAGGTCTGCTGGAACCAACTGTAGCTGCTCTGAACACACATCTACTACTCAGAATACTCTGCTCTCAAAATCTTTTATTTAAAATGGTTAATGGTATTATCACATCCACAATGTGCCTAAATTGATTTAAAATTTCATAGTCATACAGTCGATAAGTGATGAAACTAGCATATAAATTAGATACTATTAATTTAGAGCTAAGTTCTCGATTATTACCATTACGTTTATTTGGGTGGTGGTGGTGGTTGGATGGAACTTTGTCCTGTGATCTATAGATTGGTCTTTAATCTGTAGTTATGCTATTTCAGCCTCTCAGTGTTTGGTAGTAGGCATACACTACCACATCCAGTCCTATAGTTAATTTTTAAAATGTACTCTTGACAAACATGTACTATTTACAAGTGGGTGGGATTCTCTGTGGAAGTTCAAGGCATGAACACAATGTGATGGGCTTTCTGACATAGATTTTTTATTCACTTTTTGCCTCTTCATTCTGGTGGTTATATCCTTCGTATGCAGAAAAAAGTTTATTTCATACAATCGTATTTATGGGTTTGGAGGGTGCTGAAGTTTGAATGAGAAATGTTCCCCATAGGCTCATATATATTGAACACTTGTTTCCAGCTGGTGACTGTAGTAAAAACGCCATAGTATCCAGTGAAGAATTTAGGATTTGGAGACTTGCTGGTGGAACACGTCACTGGAGTGGACTTCCGAGGTTTATAGCCTTGCTCACTTTTAGTTAACCTTCTCAGTTTCTTCTTGTGGCTGGAAATGTAATCTCTCAGCTTACAGCTTTGGCCCCTTGCTGTCATGTCCTTTTTAGCATTGTGGACTTCTGCTTTGGAACTGTAGAGCAAAACAAACTCTTCCTTTTATAGGTTGCCTTTGGTCACGGTAGTGTATCACAACACTGGGAAAGTAAACAACATGGAGGGTTAGGTCCTGTGGGATCGGAGGCTTCTCAGAAATTCCTTGACTATGTCTACATGCTGAAAAATTTTACTTGTATTTCCTTCAAGCAGTTCCAAAGTTTCATATATTTTATCAAAGTCTTTCACCTAATTTAGATTGATTCCTCTGCAGGTTGAAGATTATGGAACTAGATTTCCTTTTCTATGTGCTGAAACCTAGTTTTCCCTGGATTGTTTTATAAAAAGATCATCCTTTTGCTAAAATATGTTTTTAAACCCCTTGTAAAACCGTAGGAGGCTGTGGCTCTGTGGGCTTATTTTTCGTCTCTCATTCTCTCCTGGGGTCTGTATGTCTATTTCTGTGCCAATGTTACTAAACTTACGGATTGCAACCTGTGTCCCAAGTTTGGTGCCATCACTTATTCTAAACAAGCCAATAAAAAGAGCCAAATAACTAATAGAAAGCAGAAAGGGGAGATTTAATGGGTATGGACAGATTTAAGAAGGAAAAAGAGATTCATTGAACCCTCAAATCTATCTTTGAGATACTGAAGAGAGATCAGAGTTTAAAGGGCCAAGCGTAGGCTCATCTAAGCAGCCCTTGTCAAGGTGTGGTTTTGTCGATCATGGACCCATAATTGTCTGGTCAGCGTCATCATTATCAGGGTAATCCTGTCATATGGTCTAAAAAGCTGTTAGGAGTGTTTGGATCTCTTTCCAGAGACAAGTTCTCCCTCTGGATGGCAACCATTTTCCTAGCATGGGATTTATGGTAAAATTCATTTAGATGGAATCTATTATTTCAATAGTCAGTTTGAGAAATGCAAGGATCTCTTCATAATATCTTCAATTTTTGCTAGCCATTTGCAACAATACTATGATATTCTTATTACTATACCTCTGCAATATAATTTGAGATCATATATTGTGATAGCCCGGAACTTCTCTTTCTGCTAAGTAATCCATTTGCTGTTCAGGATCTTTACTGCTTTCATATAAATTTGAGGATTATTTTTTCTAGTTTGGTAAAGAAGCTATTAAGATATTTTGATGAAAATTTCATTCAATCTGTAATATAGCTATTTTTTGCAATATTAATTCTTCCAACCCATTAGCAGGAAGGTTTTTTTATGGCTTTTGTTGTCTTCAGTGAAAATTGAACTATTCAATGTGATTGCTTCTCCTTAGTCCATGAGTTGTACTTCTTTTAAGATTTTTGAGAACCTCCCTTTGATTTGTCATAAACCACTTTCAAAAGACACTGTTTCCAGATAGTGCAATTATTCTTCATAAAATTTCTCCACCTACTTTTTCCCACATACAGTAGTGCTCTGTCATTAGTTGGGCTATGTTCAGTATAACACAATGCTTACATTATATTGTTTTAAACAAAATAGTTGTCTTTTAGGTCAGTAGTAAATAATAAATATGACATTTTATTTTATGTTCTTCATTTGCATCATTGTCTTTATGAAGATTTAACTTTTGACCTTTATTCTTTTTCTTCTCTGTAGTAAACTTATTTCAGTATTTCTTAATTTTTTGCTTGTAATAAATTTACTTTTTTCTAGATGTGCTTTTGAAGGTTAATTTTATCATATGTACATATTTTACTTTGATACTTTTCTCTTATCCCAACACTTGAAATACTATTTTATATTTTTCCTGCTTGTATAATTTTTATAAAGATGTTTATTTTTCTCTGTGTTTCTCAATAAGAATGGTTATCCTGTTCCACGGGACATATCAAACCATGGTTCACCTGAAAGAGGGTGTGAGAATTGGAGGAGACAGAGACACATGGGGTATGAGACCAAGATGGATTCTGATCAAGGCCCCCTTTATTAAAAAGTGAGTACAGTTTATATAGCAAGGATGCCACAAGCTCTGTTACAGGCTCACTTGTCCTATCCCCTCAGGCAAGAATACAATCCTCTGGCCAGTTCCCTGTAAGAACCTCCTTATTTCAGGTCACAGCCTGCAGCCTGAGCACAGGATTTCTAACATGGCTGAATTTAGCATGGCTCCCCACAAATGAGTGACTTCTTTTGTTCTCTCCTCAGTAATTTTCTTTGTTTTCTTGAAGTGTTAATGTCTCATGCTTAGGCATCATTGTTATTTATTTGTCCATCATGGGGGTTTTTGAGCTCCTGAACATGAAGGCTTGTTTTTCTTACTTTGAATGATTTCTCTACCAATATTTATCCTCATCCAATATCTTACACATGTTTTTTAAATTTATTGATATTTTCCCAGTTTTGAGATCACATATTATGTTTCTTTCATCCTCTTTTCTTTCTATATTTCAGTTTGAGAAGTCTATGGCACAAATTCTTTTCTCAGTCATGCAGAAATTATTGAGGAAGCCAAGAAAAGCAGCCTTCACTTCTGTTACATTGATTTATTTCTTTTAAAAAGGTTTGTTTTATTGTTTTTACTTGTGTGTATTTTGCTATGTGTATCTGCTTGTGTGAGGGCATACTCCTTCAGAGGCCAGAGGCAATAGATGCCCTGGAGCTGTACTTATAGCTGATTGTGAGATGCCAAATGTGGTTGCTCGAAACTTAGCTGCATTTGCTGTTATTGCATAATGTCCACTTTTTTCATATAAATACATTGAAAGATAGAAAAGTTGTTTTTCAACCCTGGCCACTCAGTACCTTCTGAGATGGCCTCAGGGCTGTTCTATACTTTCTGAGAAAAATCACACCCTCATACCTGTCCTGAACACCTGACAGCACATGATGTCCTAAACTGAGCTCTTGCCCCCTCAGGGATAAAATAACTACTAACCAATCATTTTAAAGGGCATTCTTAAGAACCAATCATGGTCCAACAACTCTGCTTAACCACCAATTCTACTTCTCTAAGAGTATAAAAGCTTTCCTTATTTGGGGTCTCCAGCTCAATAGAGCTTGGTAGACCCCATTGCAAAGGATCAATAAAGCATCCCTTGCTGTTTGCATCAGACTGGACTCTCATGTCTCATTGAGCTCCAGAAAGTAGAACCCAGCCTCCAGGTCTTACAACATAATATATTAATCATGTGTGCTTTAACTTACCTCCCAATTACCATAAATGAATCTCATTTAATGCCTTTTAAAATGCCATGTAATTTTTAGTTGAAAGATAGGCATGTGGTAAATATTTATATTTTCATATCTGTGTTTAATATTTTAATATATATTAGGTTCTAGACTTCAAATTCCTCTTTTGTTGTCACTATGCCTGCTTTTTTGAGGTCTGGAATCTCTGAATATGATTCTTTAGTAAAATTCTAAATCTTGTGTCACCTTCAGTTATAATCCAGGGAATTATCCTAACACTAACTAGTTATTTTGTCACAATGTGTGAAGAAAGAGAAGAACTCTGTCATATGGTTAAATCACAATCTGTTAGTAGTCCTGTGCCCCAGGGATGTATTCTTCCAATTTTTTTCAATAATACAACCTTTTCCCTCATTAAGAAGTCATTGTTGGGTCTTCATCATGAAATGTGTGATTCCAACGTGTACAGCTCATAAATATTTGAAGGCAAACTCACAGCTCCTCATTCATCCCAGAGAGGTCTCTATCTAACCTGCTCTCTCCTTTCAGTTCATCAAAATAGAAGAGTTTCTCCTAGTTTACATCTTTAGTTGTTTACCTATGTCTGTGTAAATACATCCAGATTCCAGATTTTGTGGTGGAAATTTATACTGAAGCCTTTTATTTCAAGATATTTACTCCTTTGTCCAGTCTTCCTTGTAAGTAGGGGTAGCAACTTTCATGCTATACCAAAACTGAACCAAGAAGTTCTCGGATCAAAAAGTGATAGTCTGTAATTATTTTGAGAAACTAAACACCAAGTATTAGCTGGATGGATGGGTCAATTTTCTTCTTCATACTGTACATGATAAAAGGTGAAATTCTGCTTCTGGAACTAATAAACCGTAGCACCTTGATGCTTGACCAAGACCAGTCATCTGAAATCGCATTTCCAGCTATCACTTGACATTTATTATGATAATTGTTGCAAATGATAACAGAAAAGACATAATAAAATACATTGTATCAATCACAATATATCCTGTTAACACTGGTCTAATACTTTTTGAAATGTACAAAAACACAGACAGCTTTTGATCATTTCCTTAAAACTACAGCAATAATACATTATCTCTTTTGTCTTTCATTTTATGCACATATGTTGACTTTATTTTTGTTAATGACTATGAAATAATAATTATTTTTCTCCTGAATCAAACCCGGACTCATCATTGATGTCACCTATAGGAAGGAGGTTGGTCTTCAGATAGGGTGGTTGGCAGCCCTGAAATCTGAAGAAATCAAATGAATTACTAAGGGATATCTTTTGGATGGATTAAGCTCAAGGGCTAAGATAGTAATTGAAATTCATATGTATCAGTGAGATACTTCATAATGAAAACAGCCAAAATGACAAAAATAATAATACTGCTGAAAAACACTTCTGAACTCGGAAGCATATAGCTTGACTTAATTGGTTAGACAACAAATAAAAAATAAAAAACTGGAAAATGATATTTTTACATAACAGATAAATTCAGTGGGAACTCTGAGACCATATATTCAGTATACAAAGTACATGTAGGAAGAGTGGTGGTCCAAACTGCCAGGACTGGCATCCTTTTGTTCATTTATATATTTAATATATTTATAATTTTTAAATTTTCTTATATTTATTGTACATAGTACTGTGATTCTTTTTTTTTTTTTTTTGTCATTTCAGTAAAAAACAGAACAAGGTTTTATTGCATCTGATTAATATTTGATATTAAGGCTCTTTCTGAAATCTTAAAAGTAAACCCATCAAATCTTAGCTTTGTCAACAGTAAATAATACAATATTTATTTATAACATTCCCCCAAATCTTCACAAATGTTTCTATTCATCCAGTCTTCATCCTCCTCTGCTTCCTTCATTCTGTAGCAAGCAGGCATTTTAGTTTAGGGTAAAACTGCTCTCTGTTTTCATTAAGGAAACCCCACTAGGCCTACTTTGCATAAACCATTGTTCCTCTGCCAATATTGCTCCTACTGGAGGCTCATTCACATATATCGATTGTAACTTTTAACCACAGTAATTTCTATTACTTAGAGAAATTTGGGAACCAGATAACTGAGGGTTGTCTGTCATGCATCAGCATTTTGCAGATGAACCAAGCACCAAGCTCCCAGCTTTCTACAACCACGCAGCTCTAATAACTCACACCAAGCTCCCAGCTTTCTACAGCCATGCAGCTCTAATAACTCACGTCTCTAGTAACACAGTGTGCTTCAAACTGGAAAAAAAAAAAAAAGAACATGTTCTTTATCCCATTCAAAATGTACAGCCACTCTGAAGGATGAGTAATAGGAAAGCTTAAAATTATGACTAATCATAAATGTCCCTGCACTCTGCCTTCCATAGAAAAGCTGTGAGTCTATAAGAGATATCTCTGAATTAGCTCAACTTAGGAGCAGTGTCAGGTTTTGAGTTATTTAAAATTACCTTCAAGCTCTCATAGAATAAAATCTATTGAGGAAGTAATATTTTCAGACTAATGATTCAATTTGGTTAAATACAAACTTATATTTTTAATGATCTAAAGCCTTAGTTAGAAACAATGCCAGTCTGTCTGGACAGGTACTGATTCTCTAACAGTGTTTCCCCATTTCCATTTTCTCTTTATCTTCTCTCGTTAATCCCAAAACTCTTCTAGACAATCCCGCTTTTACTTCTATGTCATATGAGTATCATGGTTTTATATATCTATATGAAATCTAGGATCTACATATATTAAGAAATAACTGATATTTGTCTTTCTGAGTCAGACTTACCTCATTTAGTGTAATAATACCTATTGTCATCCATTTTCCTGATAATGATATAATTTTACTTTTATGGCTGAATAAAATTCCTTTTGTATACATTCACCACATTTTATTCATCCTTTTCTACGTTCATAGGCACTTGGTTGATCCCATAACTTAGCTACTGTGAACATTGCTACAATAAACACTGATTTGAAAGTAGCATTATGTCATGTAGTCTAAGCATTCTTTGGGCAGATAACTTGGACTGGACTGGATCGTAGGGTATATGGATATTAAGAGTTTAGGGGATGCCCACGCTGATTCCCATAGAGGCTGAACTAGTCTACCTATACACCAGCAATTTGCAATGCCTCTTTTTCTACACATCCTCGCCAATGTTTATTGTTATTTCCTTTTTAAAAATATTTATTTTATTATATTTAATGACGTGTAGTTGTGTTTGTCATTGGGTGAATATACGCATATTTGTTTGTTTAATGACTGTTATTCTACTGGAATGAGAAGGAATCTTGATGTAGTTTACTTTTAGCTTTTTTCATGGCTTCTTTGTTATTATTTACTTATTTTTAAAGTTTATTTATTATTGTCTTATGTGTATGGTGCTTTTTTCTGCATATATGTCTGTGCATCATATACACGCAATGCCTGCTGAGGCCAGAAAAGAGAGTTGGATCCCTTAGACTTTAGATGCCTGTGAGCTCCCATGTATGTGCTGGGATTTGAACCCGGGTCCTCTGGAAGAGCAGCCAGTGTTCTTAACTGCTGAGCTATCCCTTCAGCCCCTCACTGTAGTCTTACTTTGCATTTCCCTGGTGGATAATGAGGTTGTTTTTGCCTTTCATGACCAACAACATTTGAATCACATTGGTAATTTCACCACTTAAGAATCTTCCTGCTCCTGGTCTCTGTAAGGCTACAGGCTTCCACTCTCCTTTGCTAGGAGCTCTCCCTGTACAAAGTTTTCTTCCCAGGAAACTTTTTACTCCTGATAAAATTTTCCGTTATGAATCTGTACACATCCCTTATATGTACCTACCATTCCTTTGTGATCTGAAGTGCTATCTTTGTGACATGACTTTAAAATCTACATCTGTTAACACAACCTTGATCTTTCTCCAATACACAGGCCTTGCAGTTTTGTCAAAGTATGTAATAACTTTATAGTAAGACACACGAGAACCATTGTTTCCTATTGCTCTGTCAACTCTTTCCACAGTATTCCATCTCTGGCAAAAGGCAGAGATCCAAGTCATGTGTGGATTTGTCACCCTCCTCCATCAATTCTTTCATGTACTCTGCTGTTCTTTTTCAGTTCCCTCGTCCAACCCTGTGACTGTTATCATTACTCCAGTCTCGTACACTTCCCTTCTAATTGATCATCTTGTTTTCGTTCTCTCTGTTTTAATGTTACCCTAACAGTGGCCATAGTAGCAATTTTACAACACAGATTAGATCATGTCACACCACTTACCCTAAAACCTCCAGCATTGCTGTGGTACCTATTTGTTACCATGCTTTTTTTACCTGTAATTTTATCAAGTCTTGATACCACCTGATTAATACAAATTTTTTTCCTATCAACTTTGCTTCCCTTCTTTCTTTTCTCTCTCCCTCCTATTTCCTCTCTCACTCCCTCTTTCTGATATTTGAGCCCTCAGGCTTGTCTTTAAAAGAATTGATGAATTTATGTAAGGAATTCTTCTATCAAATGAACAATGAGAGTCTACATTTAATTTTTAAAACCTCGTCTTACATATAACCATTTCAGGAAGGATTTTCTGGGGCACCCAAACTAAGGTAGCCATTCCATCTCATTTGACTAAATAACATCTCCTTAACTCTCTGAGTACCCTATCAACTCTATGACACAGGGTATATCTCTGTTGTTTTTAGCTCTTTACCTAGCAGATGAACAGGCTCTGGATAATATGTTTTGTTTAATTTTATTTTTAATAAACTTCTTGCATAATAAATGAATAGGAAGATAGGAGAAATGCAGTCACTGGAATTTCCTTAGTAAGTCTTCACTTACTCAAGAACTAAGGTCAATAATTGACAAGTAAGACTTCATGAAACTAAAAGCATCTGCACAGCTAAATAAACTCAACTGGGTGTGGAGAACACACACAGAGAATGGGAGGGAATCTTTGCCAGATATACATCTGACAGAGACTGAATTTCCAAAATATACAAATAACTCAAACAACAACACCCAGATGGCCCGGTTTTTTGTTTTTGTTTTTGGTTTTGGTTTTTTGTTTTTTTGTTTTTTGTTTTTTTTTTTTTCCCTAGGAATTGAATGCAGATTTATCAAAAGAAGAAAAAATGCCTAAGAAATGTTCATCATCTTTGGCAATTAGGGAAGTGAAAATCAAAGCAACGTTGATATTTTGTCTTTCCTCAGAGGAATGACAGTGATCTATGGAATGTGGGAAAAGAGACCCCTAGTATACTGTTGGTGGTACTGCAGACTACTGCAACTATTATAGAAAGCAGTATGGAGAAAGCTCAAAAAAACTAATAGTAAATTTTTCATATGACCCAGCTATACTACTCCTGGAAAAGTGCCCAAAGAACTGAAAATCCTACCTCACAGATTCTTACTCAGCTTTATTTATTGTGGCTCTATTCACAATAGCGAGGAAATGGGTCCAAGTTAAATGAATGAATAATTAAAACATAGCGAGTATTCATTATGGAATACTCTTCTGCAATAATGTAAAATGAAATCAATAACTTTGCAAATAAGTGTTTGGGGCTAGAGAAGATTTTGATAGGGTAATCCAGACACAGAAAAACTAATGTCATATTTTCTCACTTATTGGAGGCTCCTGGATCCAAATCTTCAGATGTGAGTAAACAGTCTGTGGTAACTACAGAAACCAGGAATGCAAAATGGAACCGTTACCAGGATAAGGGGTAGGGGAGCTATAGAAAGGGCATGAATAGGCCATAAGTAATATGATCAGGGATATTGGGAGCTCCTTAAGGGTGGGGAGGGAGATAAATGCAAAAGGGGATGGGAAGAAGGTAAATGTGAAATGGAAAAGGAGCTCCTTAGAAAAGAGGGAAGGAGGAAGGAGGTGGGTAAAGTAACAATACAGATGTCCGAAAAGGCCACAAAGAATTAACTCTGAACTATTTCTTTAAAATCCTGTAATACATCAATTCTGTGTATAAGTACATATATTCTTCTAATGAACATTTCTCATCTGGGCTGATGGTGCTCCCTGAAAGCAGAATGGATTAACTAACAAAGCCCCCCACTGCCAAACATGAAAAGCCCTTTTCTGAGTTGTTGGCCAGGATTATCCAGGAGACTCCAAGACATTCAGCCTACTGCTGTTGCCCTCCATTACCCCCAAGAAAGTTAAGGTGAATCCCTATTGCTGAGGGTGGCATGCAGTTCAGAAACAGGGCCCAGAGTACCCAGAGCTGGAACAGATCTGAAAGCCCCTCTTTAAGGACTAGTTTCCAAGGTACCAGAAGGTGTGGTGTAAGCTTGGGTGACACACAATATATTTTCCTATTCATCCCCAGCTTTATCCCAACTGTACTCACAAGCGCCATAGTTAAAATTTCCTGGTTATTAGCCTGTCTAATTCTTTTAAATATCCTATAAGATAGATCTCATTTTTATCAATATTAGTAGTAATTTGTTTCTTATTACTGTGAGATATCTGAGATAAACTACTTTACCAAGGAAAGAGGTCTGTTCTGGACCATGCTTCTGGATGTGTAAAGTCTAGGAGACTACGTATGGCACAGATCATCACAGAGAAAGAAACACCTGAGGCCTTGGAGACATTGTAACTACATCCAAACTGTAGCAAGACTTTATAGGTAATGTTTATATCAGGGGTTCTATAGATTGCTAGGAGGAGGAAAAGCAAGGCATAAGTGAGCAATCGGTTACACACTCGTGTGTAAGCATTATACTCTCGTTAGTTCAGTAATCTAACCACCTCTAGCCTGGACATCTGTAACAAGCTTTTGGGAACCCATTTTTATTGGCTCTGGCTTTTTATCAACTTCATACAATTTAATATTTTCAAGAGACATATCTCTTTACTGCAACCCATTTATTAAAATATTTTAATAAATCCCACTTGTTTATTATGAAGTTGGATGTCCTTACCACATTAGCTGCTCCTCTTGGGAGAACTTTTCTTGGCTTTCTGGGATGAATCTGATGCATGGGAGAATGTGCTGTTAAGTCTGGCAACTGAACCACTCTGTTCACTGATAAAAGTCTCTGTCTGCTTCACTGTGCTGGCCTGGTTTCCACCGGAGCTTTCCCGAATGTCACAGCTGCTTTAAAGTTTCCAGCATCCTATATCCCAGAGACATATCTTAAGCAGAAAGGGAGCAGAATCAGTAAATAAATAACTCAGCTTCCCTTTCTGCTAGGGGCATTATCTGACATGTGTTGCATGGCATTTGTTGGCCTGCTAGGATGACTATCTATGTCCGTTGAGATCACCTGTTCACCAAATGGTTCTATTTAGTGTTTTCCTTCCCTGAGCCATTTCCCTGACTACCTAACACCATGAGATAACTTTCCCAGATAAACAATCAGCATGTACTTTCTTATCATTGGATCGGCTTTTGGAGGTAGCTAAAACATGATCCCATTTGTTTGCCGTCTCATGGTAACATAGGCTCTGTTTGTAGCAGATTTATCAAGTGTTTGCATTGACGACGAGGAGGGTGCTTGGAGTACTGTTCCACAGAAAATTTCCTACTTAGAGGGTAAGACTTTTATAACGTTTTAAATTTTTTATTGTGGTTATATATGGCGTGTTCTCTAGAGCTACATAATTTAATACATGATGTCTTTTGCTATTAAGTAAGGAATTCCTCACCATAAATAAATGAAAAATGGATAAGAGTTTTGCCTCTTGCTTCAGTACATGACAAAATATTAGATATTTTTATAATTTTGTGCAATTATTGTGTTAAGTAAAATGAAATAAACTTCTGTAGAGTATAAAATATTATAATGGCTTATTATTTAATAATGAAGATTTTATAATACCTGTTGTCATGTTACTATGTAATACTTATGGAAAGAAATGTCTTGTTTTTCTGTTTTATAGTGGTTGTATTAAACTAAAATCCTATAGAGAATCCCTTCACTGTATTGCATAGGTTTTAAGGAGTAAAAGTGTTTTAAATCAGGTGGCTAAGAAGTAGCTTGTCATTCTTGAAATTTTCCTAAAATATATTTTGTTTGAGTATCATTTGTTTTCCATTAAGTTTAAACTAGGAAGGCACTAATTGTCTTGTGCATGTGTGTCATAGTGCACCCGTTAGCATTTTAAAACTACTTTTGAGTTGCTATAGACAAACATCTTAAAGAGGAAGGTGCAAACTTTTTGATTGAAGGAAATAAAATTAGAAACAGAATTTATTTATGTGACATAATTCAAAACAGGACTAGAATACCATTATGGCTAAGCTGTGTGTGTGTGTGTGTGTGAGAGAGAGAGAGAGAGAGAGAGAGAGAGAGAGAGAGAGAGAGAGAGAGAGAGAGAGAGAGAGAGAGAGAGAGAGAATATGGCTGTCACAGAAATCGCTGATTTTTAAAATAAAATGCTTCAAATTATCAAGCCCCATGTGAGCCCAAACGATAGGCACGTAGAGAATGATGTGTTAAAATGGCTTTTTATTGAGTAGAAAATGCAATCTGTTTGTTAAAAAATCACTGATACCACAAAATAATTGTCTCATTTAATATTTCTGAAGGATTAATTTATAATAAATTGGAAAAGGTATTGAAAAATATAAGTGAAGAACTGGAAAATATCTCTGGAATGCAAAGATATAGGCTTGGTAATAAATCAAATACCCTATTAGTTTCTAAGCAGCAGAAATTACTGTATTCTGTTTTGTTTCTTATACAATAATACAGTGTTGAAGTAGATATCCTTCTGCTTACAAACACTTCATTTGCAGACCATAAATAAATAAAATTTAAAGATCTAAAGCAGTTCTCAACCTGTGGGGTGTGACTTCTTTGGGGGGGGGTGCTTATCAGATATTCTGCATATTAGATTTTTACACTATGATTCATAACAATAGCAAAATCACAGTTGTGAAGTAGCAAAGAAACGATTTTATGCTTGGGGTCACCACAACACGAGGAACTGTATTAAAGTGTCGCAGCAACAGAAAAGTTGGGAGCCACCAAGCAAGACTGGGACTCTTGCAATACTGTGGTTTGTTGTAACAATTATTTGTACTAATAGAAAATAGTTCCAACGTTTAGCCAAAAAAGACAAGTAAAAAATAATAAAGTCATCTAGTCTTTAAAAGGAATAACTAACATTTGAAGGAAATATACTTCTGACCTATAGTTAACTGAACAAAAGTATATTTCTGTCTTCTTGGCTTTGTTCTGGTATGTAATGAGCTGGGAAACAATAGGGTATCCCACACCCAGTAAAAGCTGAACAAACCCAAAAAACAGGTCTTCGTAAATCATCAGAAGAGGGAAGAGGCAGGTCAAACCATAGTCCTCAAAAACTGACAGATGAGTAGATACAGAAAATCACATACTGCCCAGCAGAAACCATATTATGGGAACCAGAGAAGAAATCATAGAAATTTGCACCTGGTCTGATGCTCAGCCACAGGAGGGCTGTACACTTCTGTAAATGTTGCTCTCATCAACTTCATTCAATTCCCTCAGGGAATATTTGGGGAAAATCCTATAGGGCTTCAACTGGGTAGAGAGGGAAGTGGCTTTTGAAACCCTGAAACATTCTGTTCTGAGCTGAAGGGAAAGCATTTTTACAGAGCCTAACCTACTTTTTGTTTTGTTTTGTTTCTGTCTTTTCACCCACAAACCCACTTACCTGTGGACAGGAAACCCCCAGCTTCACACTTGTACCACCCCACCCCGGAGGTGGAGGGAGGAAATGCTGAGAAAACACTGCCAAACTTTATAGCCCAGAGACACTGACTTGGTCACTGGATTAAAGGACATTCCATCTCCGCCATAAAAATAAAAACACAACATACTAAAAGTGGTGGGAGGAACAAAAACAGCACTAAGAGGCAGTGCAGGTGACAAAAGAAAAAAGACCTTAAGAAGTATGGCTTTGTTCCTTGAAGTGTGAGTCCAGCACACAAACACAGACTTAAATGCTCTAAAGAGTAAGTACTTGGCAATTTAGTCCAACAGCACATTTTGAGGGTCATTTACCATAGCTTAGTATAACTCATCCTGAATGTGCACACATGACAATGTAAAAATTCAGCTAATACAATGGATCATCCCAAGAGAACAAAGGATGACTGCATTTTCATCTCCACAGGCAGAGAAAAAAAATAGCAAAATTCAGGGCCTTTTAATGATAATCTCAGCAAAATGGGGATAGAAATTATCTTTGTATAGCAAAGGTCATATGTGAAAAACTCTCACTAACTTAAAATTAAACCTGAACATTTTTTCTTTAAATAAAAAACCAGACAAGGTTGCCCCCATTATCACTAATCATTGTCCTGGTGAAATTGAACAAGAAAGCATGAAAAAGAAATGAAAGTCTTCTAAGTGAAAATGGGAAAGTAGGGCTGCCTTGGTACAGATGGCATGATTACACAGACACACACACACACACACACACACACACACACACACACACACACACACACACACCCCAAAATCTAAAGGCAGACAAGAAACTTGGATTCTACCCTTGTTCTCTGCTATGGCACTTTATATGTGTAAGTTAGCTTTCAATAACTATTACAAAACACCTGAGATAGAAAACATTCATTACATCTGGGCATGGTGGCACACGCCCTTATAATCCCAGCACTCAAGAGGCAGAGGCAGGCAGATGGATGTGAGTTTAAGGCCAGCCTGTTCTACAAAGCGAGTCCAGGACAGCCAAGGCTACACAGAGAAATCCTGTCTTGAAAAACCAAAAAAAAGAAAAAAGAAAAAAGAAAAAGAAAAGAAAAGAAAGAAAGAAAAAGAAAACATTAATTACAAGTTTATTTCAACTAGTAAGTTTGAATGTTTACTTGGCCTGCTGCTTTGGGGTCCCTGGAAAGACAGAGCTTCATGGTGGAAGGAGAGGAGGCATAAGCTTCCTACTTCATAGCAGATGGGGCATGAAAGAGGCAGAAGGAGGGTAAGGGGCAATGTCCTTTTGAAGGAAGGCCTAGGAGGACCCACTTTCCCCACAATCCTCTTCCTTCTACTTCAGTGATCTCAACCTTCCTCGTGTTATCACTCTTTAATGCAGCTCTTCATGTTGTGGTGACCCTTTTCATAAAATCATTTTGTTGCTACTCAATAACTTCTACTGTTATGAGTTGTAATGTAACTATCTGACATGAAGGATATCCAATATATGACCCACAAAATGGTCGTGACTCTCAGGTTGGGAACCACTGCTAATTGTTCATAATCAAGCTTTTCTAATATGAATCCTCAGGGACTTCGCAAATATAAACTACATCAACAAGTAATGTCACTTTCATGAATCAGTTTCTTTAATAGGTTGCATTAGTTTTTTCTGGGTGTTTTTTTTACAACTACCAAAAAATGGTGCCTTAAAACAACAGAAATTGATTTCCTTATAGTTCTAAAAGCCACAATTTTGAAACAGGGTTTCTTGGTCTCAGGTTGAGAAGTGTCATCAAACTCATAATCCTTCTGGAAACCTTACCAGAACATAACTCTCTCTCTCTCTCTCTCTCTCTCTCTCTCTCTCTCTCTCTCTCTCTCTCTCTCTCTCTCTCTCTGTGTGTGTGTGTGTGTGTGTGTGTGTGTGCATGTAACTTATTCTATCTTCATGTTATTCCTCTTTTTCTAACTACTGATCTCATCTTTATCCCCTTCTAGGGTTTGTGCATGTAAAAGATACCCTTCTACTTTCCTTTGTAAGAAGTCATACAAAACCATATAATCTACATAGATAATTAATCTTGGATAACCCACCATCTCAATATCTTTAATGTAATTTTATATTTTGATGCTCCTTTTCCATATACGGTAACATACAAATTCCAAGAACAAGATATGTATATTATTTGCTATGAACTATACCCTCAATGATCAACAGCATTCAAATCTGTCACTTAATAGTTCTTTAAATATCATTTTTTTGTGTTTTAAGAAATGTGTAGTCTTAAGTATGTAGTGGAAAGAAAAACAGGTTCTTTATAGTCCCTTATATACTGATATTTAAACCTAAATCCCACTCATTTCTGACAAGAGATATAGATGTGGCTTTTTGGTTAAAAAACTATTTTCTCCTTTATACAAAAGAAAAGTTTAAATGTTCATCTTAATATCTCCATTTGCAAAAGCATCCATGTGGCCCACTTGTCGATGCATATTTTTCTGTCCTTGATATAAGTCATAAAGTTATGAGAATAGAAATATAGGAAGAAAAAATATAGCTTGGATAGCTGCCAAGAGGATACACTATAATAAACCATCAAATTCAGGCTTTTAGTTCAGTTTTAAAATTACAACCCTAGAAGATGAATACAAATATTATCTTTAACATATGATATATTTATAGATTGCTTTGCTTTCATTGTGACTGGAGAAGAATCCTAAATGGAAATTTTGGTTTCATTATATTTTCAAGATCCATCTTTTTCAAAGGTCAAACAGAAGAATCTGCAACTCCTCAAAGTGATTTCATGTCCAATAAGTAAATTGGTAACAAAAGGGATTGAAGAGAATGTTCAACGCTTGGCGCTTATTAAAACTTCCATTGTTTTCCCAATGAGTCTTCAAGCCCAAGTTAACCGAAGTCTAAGCTCATTTGTAAACTTTACACTAAAGCAGAAAATCCATTCATATATCTCATACATATTTATTTCCTGACATACATTATGTTGTAAATAAACACATTGCTCTCAAAGGGTAAATATTCTTATTGGAAAGAATGAAAGTGAACATACTTGTCAGGTGACAGGGAGAATTATAAAATCTAAAGTTTGTTATGTTGTGCTATTGAATAAACTTAGAGGAACACTTAACCAGTAGATAAAATTTTGTATCAGAATCAAGTTCTGATATTGTTGCAGTCATGATTGCTAACAGTTTTTGTTTTATTTTGTCTGCACAAGGCCTACAAAAGATCAGGACAGCCAACATTGTAGCATGGAGGTGGAAGAATTCATGGGTGTATACGCCTATGTGTATGTGGCCACTTATTCACATATCTGTACATGTATGTTGTGGCCAGAGGTCCATGTTCTCTGTCACTCACCACTTTCCATTTTATCTTCTGAGACAGGGTCTCTCCCTGAGCCTGGTGCTCATCAAAGTGAAGACTGATGGATGGATAGCCAGCCAGGCTTGCCATGGAGCTTTGGGTATGCGCCTATGTTTTCATCTTTGCCTCAATCCCCACATCCCCCGTGCTAGGGTTATGGATGTGGAGAACAACACTGAGCTCTTTAGAAATGATGAATGGAAAAGATATAACTTGGGTTCCAAAGGGTTAATAGCAGGCACCTTATCAACCAAACCATCTATGTAGTCTGTGGGAAGTTTTGAGAGTGAAAAAAATCAATAACTCATTTTAAGGTCATATTAATTTTGATGTGTGGCCAAGGTACTCATGTTTTTCTTCTTATTACAGAATTTTAAAGAAATTTCTTCTAGTCATTAGGCCCCTAATATCACACTTAAGAGAGTATTTGTGAAATGAATATTTATCCCGGTAAGGTATATGTCTTCTACAATCCCAAGAGCCTTCTGTAAACATCTGGGAATAATCTCTTTGAAGTATAATCATGAAGAAAAGCATTTTTATTTTTTAGGAAAGGCTCTCAGATTCCCCCTGGCTGGCTTAGAACTCAGTCATTATACAGAAGAGGGGGAACTTTGAACTTTGGACCCTCTTATCTCTCAACCTCCAAAATGCTGAAATTGTAAGAATGTACCACTGTGCCTGTGTTACATAGTGCTGAGCATTGAATAAGGAAGAAGTCTTCGTGCATGTTAGGCAAGCACTCTACCAACTCAGATACTTCTTCAGGCCTAAAAACCGTGTTTTTAAATGTAGCACCTTAGAGAAATGACAAAAGCTTAAGATACATGTTCAAATTACCTAGATTTTATCATTGTACAATGTATACATGAATGAAATGTCATATGCCATAAATATGTGCATTACTTCATGTCAACACAAACCTTAAAATCACCACTTCAATTTCAATAAACAGAGATCTAACGCAATGTTAGTGCTGCAGTCTCTAGGTCTCTACGGGAAGTAGAAGTCTAACAGTAAAAGCAGCTTTCATTCTCTTTGTTCAACTGTTGTCTGGGAGGCCTGCTGCCTCCTCCTGCTAACCTAGGCCTAGACTTGAAAGTTTATAGCCTCTGTACAATCTAACCTAGGCCCAGAATATTTCAGCCTCTGAGACTTACTGCTTATTAAGCTCACCCTTACTTGTTCTTTTTGAGCTCTGGGCTGGCTGGTTCAATTCAGCTGTTGTGGCTCAAACCCCTCTCTTTCCCAGCTGACTTATTTAATCTGGCTTCTTTCTCACACCAGAATTGCTCTGCCTGTCCTCAGACTAACTCAGCAATATGTTCTAATCTTTTGACTTCTTCTCATTTTATGGCTCATTCCATCAGCACCTGAGTTCTCTTTCTGCAACCCGTCTCTCTATTAATGTTCTGGTAAAACTACCTCCGCTCTCTGTAAAACTGCCTTTTACGTAGCTTCCATTTCCTCTCTCTTCTCACGAGAGTCAGGGTGTGTCCTATTGTGTCATATCTTCTCTAGTTGGTCACCTTTTCTGCCATTCAATTAGACACTTTCAAACATGGGTGCTTCTTTCTACAAACTAACTTTACCTTTATTTGGGTTTAGAGACATGTATCACCACCTGGATCTAAGCCTTTGTCCTGAATCTTGCTCTGTATCAGGCTGGCCTTGAACTCAGATCTGTTTACCTCTGTCTCCTGGATTAAAGGCATGTTTGTATTCCAGCCAGATCACACAGTCTTAGAAGATCTTTTGATGTGATCTCTTGCCAGAGCAGCCATGTTCTGAATTAACATTCTGCATCTAACAATCATCGTCAATCACCAAACCAATGATCTAATCACACTAAACTAGTTCCCCTTCCAGGGCCAGGCCTCCAAATCTCTTAAATAAAAACTCTTTCATACATAATTGGTAAGAATCAGTTGCTTTTAGAAAGGGAAAAAAATATAATGGCATCTTCTTTCTTGGGTGAATATATGAGTGTTGGTGTTGGTACATATGATGGTGGAAGAATGTAAGAGCTTTCTTCTCTGTTTGTACTACTTCAGTGAAGCAAGAGGAAAATTGTAGCTAAAAGAGAAGTGACACAGAGAAATAAGGTAGAAGTTTGAGGAGAGAAGTTTCCAAGTTCATGCTTAAGTGAACATGAAGAGATGACCACAGGGCAACACTGTCACTTAATAAGTGAGGCTATGTAATTAATGTTAGTATTCAGGACATGTCTACATTTTACTATTACCTGTGGTCAGCTGTGATATTTCAGTAGTAAGATAGAAAAACAATTGGTTCTAAATAAGGTTTTGGTTGACCATAATAAAATCAAATCAGATTATAGAATTTAATAAAACTAAGCAAAAAAAAAATGAAGGCTTGAAGAGCACCCAAGGCTATAGACCCCTGCCAAAGACAAATATTAGAAATGATATAAGGTTATTGTTTATTTATATTTGATTTATATTTAATATTATTTATTTTTATTGTTATGTCTATGAGTTTTGATGGTATGCATGGATGTGTACCATGTGTGTGACTGATGTGCACAGAAGCCAAAGAAGGTACCAGATCCCCCAAATTGTAGTTTTAGACAGTATTGAGCCACCATGAGGGTACATCCTTTGCAATAAGTGCTCTTAACATCTCTTGAGCCTTCTGGTTGGCATTTTAAAATAGAAACGCCATACATTGTGAGGAAAACACTTATTGTATGTTTAACTCATTAAAAATTATTAGAGAAGTAGTTATGAAGACAAGATAGCTGAATAATCAAGTCTCCATAGAATTTTCAGGAGTGATTCCAGAGACTTGTAGTTGGTTGAGACAAGATGACAGACATGTTGACAAATGACATTTGGAAGATCTAGTGGTCTTAGAATGGAGAGAGGGATCATTCTATGGGGAAAAACAGAAAAAGGTGAGGGGGATGCCTACCCCTGTGAAGACATAGACCACACATCTCTTTGATTAGTAGTAATTGTAGGCTTCAATCTATTATGGATCACTACGTGAAACTACTTAATATTCTATGAAATGGCCTTTTAAAAATAAATGGTCTAGCTAGAACTTCAAATACTATATTGAATACATACCTGGCACCACTGAGAGGGCCAGGAACCAGTAGCTGGATAACCCAGAGACACAGGATAAAATGAAACAGGACCAGCAATTTTTTAAAAAGTCAATGAAATGATACTTAATGATATGCTATAGTCATAAACAGGAGATTAGCCTAATCATCATTAGAGAGGCTTTATCCAGTTACTTATGGAAACAGATACAGAGACCCATAGCCACACATCAGGCAGAGCTCAGGGGATCCTGTGGAAGAGAGGACGGAAGAATTGTAGGAACTAGAGGAGTCAAAGACACAAAAACAGAACAAAACACACAAAAACAGAAAACAAAACAAACAAAAAACCTCACAGAATCAACTAACCTGTCTTTCTAGGAGCTCACAGAGAATGAACTGAAGCCTCCATGTGTCTGATCTAGGCCCTCCTCATATGTGTCATGGTTGTGTAGCTTGCCTCTTCTTGTAGGACTCCTAACAGTCAAAGGCAGCCTACCTCAGAGGTCTTAGTCCTCAGATACATAACCCTCATTCAGATCACGAACAAAATATCAAACAAAACTCAAAGGAACAGCATTTTGCAAGTACCTTAAAATTTTAAAGATTAAAAACAAGGAAATTCTGGGACATCATTACAGCTAAGAAACTTCGGAAGAGGCAAATTACTAAAGGTAATATAACATCCAGGATGTGATCCTTAATCAGTAAAAAACATCAGGAGTAAAGTACATAATTCCAAATCAAGTGTCAGGTGCAACTAATAACAAACTGCAATACTGTTTGTTTAGCTGTTACAAAAGTTCTATAGGATATAAGATACAAAAAGAAGACTAGGTACTCTGTATTATATCTCTGAGACTTTCTTTTAAATCTAAAATTATTCTGTAATACATATATTTTGATAAATGATAATGCTTAAGTGGTTGTAGATAGGAATCATCTTTTTATACAATTGGATACACTGTATGTATAATTTGCATACAGTGAAATATTAAGGTCTTGCATGTTTCATGTAACGAGTACTGTTCCTATGTATAAAAACATAGAATATCCTCTAGAAAACTCCTTCACTCCCATCCCCACACCATCCAACTCAGTGAAATCTCTCATCTGATGTCTATCATAATAGATTATTTTTTTCCTACCCACCGAGGGAATTTACATAAATGTACCATAGAACATAGACATAACTTTCCATAAAACTTTCATTTAACACACATTTGTGAATTAATTTTATTACATATGCCAGTTGCTTAACTTTAGTGCTGAATAGAGCTCTGTTTTATGAACGTGCTACTGTTTATTTCTTCTTTTGATGAGTAACCCTCACTTTTAATAACTACAGAAATGACTCTGATACAGATCACATACAGATATTATCTTGAGAAACATTACTGCAGAAAGTAATCTTAGTTAATGATCCCTTCCAAGCATAAAGCAATAGCTGAATATCTAATAAGTTTAATAAATCTACAACATAATGCATCAAGCCTGTATCAATAACCAGATAAGGTAAAGAACTAACAACAGCTATGCAACAGAAAGGCACAGTATCTAAGGATCCCGACAAAGACAACTGAAAGAATTTGCATTTTAAAAGAGTTCATTTGTCTTTAGTTACTGGACTGTGATGACTTGTTTATTGCTCTTTAGGGACCAAGAACAGGGTGAATGCGGCAGAGACTTTATGATAAGGCAGTAAAACATCTGACTGACACCAGTGACAAAGTAATCCCTGAAATTTCTGCAGTTTTTTTTGCATTAGACATATGTCTGCAATGCTGGGTGTCTGAAGGAATGTGATGGGAAAGAAAACAGCATCACACACTGTAAGGAAGAAGAATGGCTAAGAGTTGGAACAAATACACATCTGAATTGAGAAGACAGGAAGAAATAGTAGCCATGGATACAGGCTTCATGTTCATAGGTCTCCGGGGTACAATCATTAAGACTAAGAGCACAAATAATATTCTGAATAGGAAGAGAAAAGCTGATGCTGAAACCATGCCTAGAATGCGTGCTTCCACGGCAGTGAGCTTCTGTTCCCATAGGAACTCAAGAGCATCCAGTTCTGGCCCAACTAGGCATTCAGGACCATCCTCCACAGCTTCCTGAGAAACGCATGAGTGAGTTGCAATCTGTTACTAGTCTTTTTGCAGCTGGCGGCTCGAATTCCTCCCCCATGTGTGTTCCCTCTTTTTCTCCTTATCGCTCTTTCTCTGTTCTTTTTTTTGGGGGGGGGATGATGCATCTTGTACTCATTTTTTTAATTTTGAATTTTCATTTTCTCAGTAATGTGTCTAAATCCTAGGCTGATATTCAATGACAGTTACATTAGGTATTTTATAGTACAGGGTTTTAAGGACTAGGAAAGCCAAAAGCTAAGATATTGAAAGAGATCAGGATAGCTTTAGAAGAACATCAACCTTGTCTTACAGAGTTGTCTATTGAGTCTAAATTGAAATAGCTGGAGAATAAACTCAATCCCTAGGGGAAAATCAAAGTGCTTTCCTACAATTTTCACATGGAAATTTGTTGGGAATCAGCCTAGAATGGCCAGCCTTGCTTTCCGGGGAATCTATGATCTCATCTGATTAGCTGTTTAGATTGGCTGCAAATGTTCCCAACATCACTCTATGGTTTAGTGGTTGGCATTGTATCACAGTAATTTGGTTGCCTAATTATTTGTGGTTATTGCATATACAGCGTGACTTTGTTCTCCAAATGTTATTCTTACACAGTGAGAAACAAAATATCTCCCAAATATTAGGGCCTTTATAGACAACTGATGCAGTTTTAATTGTTGGGGGAATTAAGAATACTGTGTGACCAAAGAATATTAACCAACTATCTAGTTAATGGCTTTCTCTGCCAAAAAATTGTCACTTCTTGGTATAAAGATTCTGTCTATATGCACATTGTTACCACAATGGTTCCTAGAGGCTCAGGAATCATTCTGTAATACCTAGAAGGCAGGTGAAAAGAGCATGCCTTAGCTTGAGGACAGGTTGTTCTCTTTAGCTTTCCATGCTCCGATTAAAAGAGGAACCCTTTTGCTGCTACTGTATTTAATTGAGTGACCACGCTAAGCTTGGTTTTGGTTTAAATCATGTAGTCTGGGTGTAACCCTAACCCTGGGAACACCACTGAAGCTCTAATCTTCTTACTTTCCTCATTTTTAAGGTAAAGGCTTCAAATAACATGTACAATAATGCTATGACATTTCCCTGTGTTGTTTTGGTGGGTTTGGAACGCTCACGAAAGAGCAAGTGCCTAAGAGTAGCCGTTAATGCTTCTACGTTTTTCATTCTTTCTTTTCAACATGTTGCTTCATATTGTCTTTTGTTTGTTTGTTTGTTTTGGAGACAGGCTTGTACAGAGGTTTATATATTGCTGTGGGAGCAAACGAGGGCTTTCTGAATACTTTTCAAGTATTTTCCTTCCCACAGGGATACATCCCTAGACCTGTAGGCAAGATTTCTGGAAATATTTGCCCTACTCAGAGTACAGCCTATTAAAATAAGTAAATATTTGCCCTGAACCAGTCTTCTCCACATGTACACAAAGATTTCAAAAGCAGCCATTCACCATTGTGAACAGGATGATGCTATCACATTTCTTGCTACAAGTTCCTGAGATTCAGCACATGAGGATCAACCTGCCTAGTGAGTCAGGAGGGTGCCTCTCAGCACTGCCATTTTCAGGACCTTGGAGGAAAACCTTAGACTGGTTCATCAAGAGCCTATTTTACTAAAGTGTGATTAAAAACAAGCAAGAAGTCATTCCCTTTCCCTCAACTCTCCCCCAAGAAACAAAGGACTTTATTGCTGATATCTGAAGCAGAAACTTCATGCTTAAGTGCACAGCTTCTCTGTGTTCCTCAAAGTCTTGTGGAGGCAATAGAAGGCCAGTGATAGATGTTTGGCCGTGCAGTGTACTAGTTTCAGGAAGAGAACACTACCTTTTAGAATGACTGGTTGATTGTAATTGTAGTAAGGAAAACCACCTGATTTTTATCCAAGGAAGTTATCTCATCCTTCAAGGTAACTCTGAAATGACCTGCATAAGACGGAGTCAAACTTTGCATTGTTGGCAGACAAAACAAAAACATATAATGATGTTCAGAGGCCATGACATAGCCCAGTCAATAAGCATTTTCAACAAACATCAGCCATAGCTGACGTTCCTGTTGATATTCTAACTAGCATCCTAGTTAGAAGTAAAGGGAGATAAATTGAAGACTAAATGAACCGTAGTCAAGGCTATACATAGTCCTCTCATGGTACGAGATTTTCTATTAATCTCCAGCACACATGTGCTCGTGCACATGCACACGCACGCACGCACACACACACACACACACACACACACACACACACACACACACAAAATTTGGAGTAGCTGAATTATTGAAGATTAAATACAAAGAAATAAGAACTGGGTGTATGAATACATCTTTTATAGAAAATTGCTGTAAGAGCTCATTTTGGGGTGATATTCTTACAGGCATTTTCACATTATTTCTAATGTGGTGACATTTTTACAGTAAAAGCTTTTGTTTTAAATGACACAATTATTCCTAATATCTACAATGCTAATTAAGAACAGCTCCTTTGCCCTTCTTAATTTGCCTGTATATTTGTTAACTACCATAAACTAGATAGTTTTTTAAAAATTATTTCCCTCATTTCTTGAGCTCAGAAATTGTGGCTGACTCAGTTCCACAATATATGAGAAGAGAGATAGTCAAGTCTTATGCATCTCTTATTAGGACATGAATCCCATCTTGAAGACCCCGAGGCCCAGACTTCATCTAAACTATGTGCTTCCTAATGGGCCACTATATCCAAATAGTATCTCATTGAGAATTAGGACTTTTACAAATGGAATGAAAACGCAGTCAAAAGCAACTTGTTTATTTGTTTGGATTTTTTTTTTTTTTTTTTTTTTGTAAGAAAGAAAACAAACATTTCTTGGAACTTAGGATTTAAGAGTATCTTATATTTTTAACCTTGAAGCAGTAGCTTAAATGTGAGTGTGAAGGTTACAGAGAGGATTAGTTAAAAATCTGAGCATGAAATGCACGTCAGAACTCCACATATGTTCTTAGTAAAAAGCATACTCTCATCAGGTGCATTCATAGCAAGAGTTTCATAAACTAGTCAAACACTAAAGCTTGAAGCCACCAAGGTGGAATTTATGTGTTCTACTGTCTGTGGATATTCCCTAAAGGTAGAGCACAGTAAATTCTAAGCATGGGAAATTTTCTTCTACTCAAGAGAATTGGAGATAAGGGAATCTGAGGAATAACATCATACACCTCCAGCTGGGAGGGAGAAAAAGAAGAGAAGGGCCAAGGCGTGATCTTGAAGTCACCCATAAGAACCTTGTGCAAGGCCAGAAACAGATTGGCTAGAAAACAGTCCCTCAGGTAAAGAGCAACGCTGAGAAACAAGAAGCCCTTACTGGCATGTATAATGTATTTCTATTTCCCAAATAAAAACAGCATGGTAGACACCAATTGTTGAAGTTTTCCAGAGCCATCATGATACACAGACTCGGCGACTGTCACTGCTACTTACTTGTTGGTTGTTGTTTGGTTGTGTTGTGCTTTGTGTGCTTGTTCATTTGCAAGAGGCTGAAGAGAAAACCTAGAAATATAAAACTACACTTTCTATTAGAAGAAAATTAAAAAGTGACAGCTGTGTAATAAGGGGATCTAAAGTGCAACAGCATGCTATTTTCATACCTTGAAAAACAGTTCTATCCATATCACACAAAAAGCATCCCTGGAGGTCTCTGCAGATGACAGCATCATTTGATTTCTTTCCCAGAGAAATATTTTGTGAGCTTATTCTTCCATTAATATGACTTAAAGTAAATAAAATAGGAATTTCCCTTCATTTGTGGAATACCCTAAGATATCTGTAAAGCTTACTTAAACATATAACATATGAACATATGTAAATATATACTTTTCCAAAGGAATTACTACCTTGAAAATGTAACAACAAACATGGATAGTTATGATTCAAACACGACAAATATTTCCAAAAACCTCATATGTTAATGGCTTGACCCTGAAAGCAACAGTGTTCATATGAGGGGTCTTTCTAATGCTCAGACTTCGTCAGTGGGTTTATGAAGTGATGAGTTCATGCTTACCATGTGTGTGTGGTTGTGGTGCAGGGAGGCAGCGGTTGTTTAAAAGGATAGCTGGCTCCCTGCTTCCTAGCTGCAAGGAAGTAAGGAGTTTCTCAGGATATTTAATGAAAAGAAATATTGATTAACTCAGCCAATTAATCTGTAAATAAATATAGTTATGGAATGAAGGTGTATGCTTAGTTAATTATCTTTCATTAACATGTATTAGATAGATGTGGGATTTTTAATATTTGTGAAAGAGAGGAAACTATGATCTAGACTGAGATATATTTTTAATTAATTATTCATACAGGCACATGCTGAGTATACTTCCAATTTGAATGGTTTTAAGTATAAATCATAAGTTTATAATAATTGATTTTGTATGTTTTATACATTTTCATCTCATAATACCTAACCTAGCTTCAATGTGTTTACACTGGACTCTGTCTTTTGATAAAACATGAACACATGAACACATGTCCTCCCATAGGACACTGATTATTTCATTTGCACTATACCTATAATTCACTACCTACTTCTTAGCACATTGCATCAAATATATCTAAGGCTACAGCTGTATTAACACTTGAATTTATTCAAATAATTTGAAAGTGCCTTTAATAAATCAGAGTATATTTAGAGTTTAACATACTTAGGAAACATGGACTTACTAAGAAAGCCAGAAAGTCTATATTAATTCTTCCTTTTGTAAATTTCTTGAGCAGGCTTTACCTTTGTTTTAAATTCACTTTAAATTCTGGGCAGAATAAGTATTATTTGACAATAATAATAAGAATCCCTTTATAAATCTTAAATAGCATAGAACAAATGGAAGAGCCTAAATGTTCACAACTCAGTGAATTTATACTTAATATTTCACTGGAAACAAAAATAGGATATAAGAAAGCTGAGAAATGTCTAATGTCTAATTTCATTGTGAGTATCTTGTTGTAGAGTTAGTAAACTGGAGCATGAAACAGTAAATGCCAGCTGCAGGGGTGTGGTCACTTTCCAAACACTTAGTAATTAATAACTCATAAAATTATTCATAGTATAATTTTTATTCTGTCATCACTAAATAATATTTAAACATGGTAATAACTCAAATAAAAATGAAATCTGCGCTGTTAAAATTAAAGGGTCAAAAATCCCTCTTCAGGAGCTGAGGAGATTTCTGAGCAGTAAGGAGCACATGCTGCTCCTACAGATGACCCCAGCTCCATTTTCAACTCACAACTTTCTTCACTCCAGCTCCAGATTAGAACATGACACCCTTGACGTGGTGATGTAAATCACTTTGTTGATTTTGTTTTTTGTTTAGTTAAGACACCCAGATATGTCTCCAGGCATTGCCATGTACCCCGTCTTGTTAAGGGTTGGATATCCCCCTAAGTAAGCAGCGTGTGTACATGAAGCTCAGAGACTGCAGCTTGGCTTTGAAGGTTGGGTTGGCCTAAGGACAGATGTAAGTTATGTGCCTTCAAACCACAATTGTTTTGAAATTCTATCTTATATTTTATTCTAAGTTTAGCACAATATACAGAATTGTGTCTCATTTCATTATGTATGAGATTTTGTTTTCAGTATTTTATTAGTTTGAGGTCTCACTCTAAACTGTAAGCTAGCTTCAGATTCATTAGGTAGCATGACTAACCCTGAGATCTTCCAGCTTTGGCCTCTCTAATGTAGGGACTATGGCAGACATAATATTACCATATGTGGTTAGAAGGTTACATATTGTATTATATTTTTCATTTATGGTGGTGCTGAAGTTTGAAATTTATACATGCTGGGCAAGTGCTTTACTACATATTTTATCCTCCTACCTTATTCTTTAATACTCTTAACTTTGATAATGCAGTGCTTTAGTGGTCCTATACTAACTGTATTGCTTCTGTAGATGTACTTTAAACTTTATTCAAATTATTATATTTTTAAACCGTTTGGAGCTCTGTACATGAACACTTCATCTGCATTACTCTATTTTTCTAAATTCTGTAGCTTCCCTCTCTTTCCCATTGGTAAATTGTGCTGAAATACTAGTACCCTCCGCATCTCAATTTTATTTTAAATTGCCCTATCAGACTAAAACTTGTCACTTGTAGTTTTAACAGCACATTAGTGTCCAAGTCAGCATATATAGAAAAATATAAAGCATATGTATTATTTAGGAAAATTATTTTTAAACTATATAATCTGTTAGTAATAAACAGGCATGTGACCTTAATGATACTTAGTACATTGTCCTTTTTTTTTTTTTTTCCTGCTCATACAAAGAGCAGGAAACCATCCTTAATTGTTCTGTGCATCATGCACATCTTATACCCTTATAGTTAGGACTGCATAATGCCTCTGAGAAATTATATGCTTTCAGAACAAAAGAACCAGACACTGATATTGGATCAGACCTGACAGGTTGCATTCCTCTCAGCATGCTGGACACTGACATCCTGTATCCTTCATGCTCCATCCCCAAGTGCTTCAATTGCTGTTCCTCATCAGAACAAGACAGCTCCCAGGACACTTTCAAAGAAAAGCTTCCAATCCCAATTGGTCCAGCATTACAGACTGTCCCACACAGGACAGCCTGGACTTTCTCAAAATTTAGAAATTGGATGACAAATGCTCAACCACCATTTCCCCAATTTTCTTTGGGCCCCTACAAAGGTACTATTCATCCCAAATCAGCTAGAAGAAACCTTAAGAGAGCGATGCCCCATTTCCTTTAAGGGGGGTTGGGTAGGTTTTTGGTTGCTTTCTTGGGCTATAAAGGATTATTATCCATGGAAATTGCTTACAAGCTATTATTTGTCTTATTTAGAGAGAAAACAAGGTTAGACTCAGCAATGTCTCTCTTTTCCTATATTTTACATTCTTAGGTTTGGAGATAGGACTTGAAAAGAAAGAAGGGGGAATATAGAAATATACAGGGAAGATAGAACAAAAAAGTAGATTAGTGAATCTACTCCTCAACTTAAAGACTCAGTTGTCACAAGGTTATTTTTAATTCACTGGTATAGAATTATGTATATAGAATTCAAATATAAGATTATTCTTCACACACATTTTATATACATATAAGTATATATACATATATATACTTCTATATAATATGAAATACTGTACCCATATAACTCAATTATAATACAAGCTTTACTTCCAATACTTTGAAAGTGTTATTGCAGGCTGTTTAGGGTAAGTAAGCTATACAAGTTAATTGTTAGTTGATCAAATCATAGTCATGTCAATTGCTAGTCTACTTTTATCACAAGAATATACATCTTAGGTGTGGCAGATAGATATTATTCTATAGAAAAATAAGGTAGGATAGTTAGATAAGGTCTTTAAAAACCTCAGAGACATGCAGAATACGGCATTTTAAAATGTTTTTATTATTTTAAAGATTCACTGGCAAGGAGACAGGTTAACTCCTGGCAAAATCCAGCCTACCTCAAAGAGGATCATGAGCATCAAAGAAGCTCCTTATGAAGATAGCTTCAAAGGTGACAAACAAGCCACTGGGCAAATCTACCACAGACATAATTCTGCCTAAAAAGGGCAAGCTTGGATGCAGGCAGAGTTGGTGTCTAAACTCTGCATAGACAGAGTAAGCAAGTCCTCAATAGTTCCTACCTCACAAATATGTCTGTCAGATAGATTGGGCCAGAAGGCTGAAGAAGATGCGCCAACATTATAGAGAGTTTTGGGTGACTGTTCAGGTAGCAAACTGTCTCTGTCACCTTCTCATTTGGAAAGCTACTAACACGCACTCCTGGCATACTCAGGTAATCAAGTTTATTCCTTCTCAGTGCTCTGATGGAGTTAAAGACCAGGTAACTTAGTTTTACAGTGCAGCTTAGTTGTTTAGGAGTTAAGATGTTTTTAGGTCTAGATAGATGGTTTAAGTTGATAATGATAGTATGTGATGGAGATTGATTTACATTCTGAATTATAGACGCACCAAGATAGGAAAGATATTTTCTTCAAGACTGTCAAATACAAATAGCCAAAACACTAAGAATGTAACATTTATATAATTCCTGATTGTGTCATTGTTCTTCTTGTTATAGGTAGTTTATTATATGTGTGTGTGTAATAATATAAATGTATACATAAAAAATAAAAAGTGCTTAATTTAAAAAAGCAGTTAGACCTTCAGTACTTCTATGACGGTCTAAGGTCAATAAATGCTGTTGTCTTCCTCTCCATAAGTTAGTCCCTTCTTGTCCTGACCCTGATGACCACTTTTTTTTCTGTTTTTTTTTTTTTAATTTATTTATTCTTGTTACATCTCAATGGTTATCCTATCCCTTGTATCCTCCCATTCCTCCCTCCCTCCCATTTTCCCCTTACTCCCCTCCCCTATGACTGTGACTGCGGGGCACCTCCTCGCCTGCTGTTCTTCCTCTGGGTGCCGCCAGGCCTCCCCTCCAGGGGACGTGGCTGATGACCACTTATAAAGTGTCTGCATTGACTCACATGTTGGTCAGTAATCACCTATAACCAAGTACGATGATTTTAGTCCAACGCAGGTGTATTATGAATCCCAGCTCTACCAACCACTATTCCATTTGTTTGTTCCTCCAATGGCAAACCTTAAAAACAAACAAACATACCTTAATTTATGCCTCAACTTCTTTCCTTTAATAGATATTATATCTATTTCAGTCACCTTTGGCCCTTTCTAAACCAACTGTTACTTATCTTGAAGTTATTACTAAATTTTACTAGACAGCTAATCAGTTAAACCAGTGCTTCCATCAAAAGGAAACACTGGCATTATATTACTTTGCCTCCCAGATATCCTGATGTCTCTCTGAGGGTCTAGAAGACAGTGAGGCAAGTAGGGCAGGATATCTCTGAGAACCCCATCTGCAGTATTGGAACGCACACAGATGAAAACTTTGTATAGCTGTTTAAAATTAAAATATAAAATCAATATACTTTATGAGTGTATTCACAGCATGCAAATTTGGTAGCTAGAGGAAGGTATGGGGGTTTTCCCTATATTGTTCTCCTCTTGTGCATGTTTTTTTTTTTTTTTTTTTTAATTTTATTTTTTATTTTTTTTTTTTTATTTTTTTTTTTATTAATTTATTCTTGTTACATCTCAATGTTTATCCCATCCCTTGTATCCTCCCATTTCTCCCCCCCCCCCCATTTTCCCATTATTCCCCTCCCCTATGACTGTTCCTGAGGGGGATTACGTCCCCCTATATATTCTCATAGGGTATCAAGTTGAGTGGAGAGTGTGATACGACTTTCTCACATACTCTGGTGCCTCACATTTGACCATGTCCCCTGGAGGGGGAGACCTGGTGGCACTCAGAGGAAGGACAGCAAGTAGCCAAGAAGAGTCTTGTGCATGTTTTAAAGATTTATTTTATTTTTAAGTGTGTGGGAGGAGTAGCTGCGGAGAGAGGCATTGAATTCCATGGAGCTGGAATCACACATAGTTGCAAGGCACCCACTGTGTTTGCTTGAGACATAATTAAGGTTCTCTACAAGAGCAGTGGGAGTTCTTAATTGCAGATCCATCTTTCCAGCTCCCTGTACCTCGTTCTTTGAGACAGGATCTCTCACTGCACCTGAAGCTTATTACTACAGATAGTATTGCTAGTCAACTCCCCATATCTGCTTGTCTCCATCACCAGTACGGCAGTACAGACATGTTTGGCGATGCCTAGTCTTTACATGGGTACAGATGACTTGGACTCAGGTCTTTTGATTTTACAGCAAGCATTCTTACAACTAAGCCATCTTGCTGATATATTGTTTTCTTTTTAATAGAAATTTGTTTTATAGTTTACCTGCACCTAAAAGCTCAAACATGTTCTTATTTTCTTTCAATCTTAGAGATCCTCTCTATTGTTTTAATTTATTCTCATATTTTTTTCTATTTACCCCAATATGGGTGTCAGAGACTCCAAAATGTCCCTATTCTCAACAGCTCATCTGCCTTTTAATAAAAGGTTCAAAAGGCCCTGAAAACAAGTCCCTGAACAACAGAAGATTAAATTAATTCCTCTCTTCAGAGAAGAGTGATACTTTGATTGTGTCTTTGACCTTATGGGAGGAATCATTTCCATTAATTGTATGAGAGTTAGGAAATTCTGAGAATGGAAATCACAGAAGAATTGGGGTGCTGGAGAAGTTGAGGGTGCTCTAACTTATGGTAAGTGTATCTGTTTTTATCCGCTTATTTGGAGATTATTAATGGATTTTCGCTGAACTTAAAAAAAAATCTTCATTTATATCAACTTAAAGGAATTGTTTTATAGTATTATCTAGTAAAGAAACATTTATTATTTTTCTATGATTTTATGTCAGGTTCACTTTTAAAATTGATAGCGAAATGTTTATATCCTAGGGCACAATGGGTCAATTGGAGGCATCAAAGCAATTTGTTCCCAAGAACCACTTTCTGGATAAAAACACAAGATACCAGCTTGAGTGAACTTAGTCTTAAATAAAGCTATAACCATGTTTTACATCATAAAACATTAACTTTTGAGATGAACAGGTAGAGATTTCAAGCAGCATAGATAAAAGTTGTTTCAGTAATTTCTGTTAAATGGTGTGAGGTTTATTGACTATGAATCTTAAGTCTATCTCATCCTAATAAATTTTGCATCCATGTAACCTAGGAACTGTATAGAACTTGGAATTAAAACAAAGGTTGGGATGGGAAAGATAAATAGATGGGAGCTGTTTAACATTTATTATGGACATCTCTATATATTCATCCACAATTTTGTCTGTCTCCTCTTTGAATACAGAATCTGCAGCCATATTATCTACGTGCTTGCCACACAAGCCTAAATATTCCATTCTGCAACCGAAAGCTGGAATAATAGAAACTCTTAAATAATGCTATGTAGGTAGAAATAGCTAGGCCTTTATAAAGATGCGATCCTACAACAGTATTGTCTCACTTAATGCCTCTTACAGTTGAATTATTAAGACCAACTCTCTATTTAAACTACAAAATTAAATTCCATCATTCCTAGGACACTGAGTGATGTATGGGCTCTCTGAAACTTCTCTACAGTCTTAGAACCCCTGCTCTAGACCAAGACATTCCTCCTTGTAAGAGTCAGCTAAGGAGTAGCAAAAGCACAGGAGAGAAAAACAAGTGGGACCAATGTGAAAGCTCAACATTAAAATATCTTACAATAATATAAGAAGTTTTTAATGTTAATATTTTAAACAAATATAGCATTATAAGATTCTTTTCAGATGGGGGATTTTACAGATTACCCTGGGTGTAGCATCCTAGTAACATTAATGCAGAAGTATTCTATCTCCTTCTCTTTCCCCCTCTCTTTTTGTCATGTAAGTGTGAACATATAAATACATAATATAAAAAATATATAAAATGTGTTTATATTAATGCACACATATATGTTATAAGTACATATACCTAACCTCCAGAACACTCAATTATCTGCTTTTTTATTAGTCCTCCCTGGTGGCACTGCCTCACCAGGCTATAGGGGAAGAGGACATGCTGGGTCCTGATGCAACTTGATGATCTGGGGTGCAGGGGGGCTCCCCTTTTCTGAGGAATAGGTGAGGGGAGAATAGGGAGGGAGGGTACTACTGAGAGGAGGGAGGGAGCTATGATTGGGATGTAAGGTGAATAAATGATTAATCTTAAAAATTAGAAAAGTCTCCTTAAGTAGGTACACCAATAGCATTTGGGGATGGCTTTTTTTAAAAATAGACTTCAGTCTTTCTCTTTCCCTGGCAGCTATCTTTGTTCAACTCTATTAATTTCCTGGTGATTATAATGCTTGTCATAGCTCTCTGGGACATAAATTTTTCTAACAAGATAATCTTGTCAAAATTTATCTTCTTTAAAGAAAAAAATCCGAGTTAAGTTTTTGACTCTTAGTTGTTTATTTGTTGTTTGACCCAAAATTATGGCTACTACTTTTCTCATCCCGTGGTTCTTTCTTGAAACCCCACTAGATTACAAAGTTGACTGTGTCCTTAATTTTCTTCCAATTACTCTCCACTGTAGTCTCCATGGTTCTTGAAAGAACTCCTGAATTTGCCCTTCTCTATGCTATGCTGAAGTTGAAATCAGTTCCTTCCTTATAGTAGACTCTACTTTTAACTTGCTTCTCCCTTCTTCTGACTTCTAGCAAATATGGGCCTAAGAAGCCTAACAAAATGGCAGGGCTGTGGATCTGTAAGCAGCAACAATATCCAACATCTCAAGGGGCCAAGGTCTCAGCAAAGTGAGGGCAAGCGTGCTATGGTTTTCTTGTCTGCCCTTGTGCATTGAACCACGAGGCTAAAGGGAAGGTAGTCAGACCTCCACTGCACAACCCACACTTTAGGTAAATTATCTACTACTTGAATGTGAAATGAGCGACTGAAAGGATCTTCTACTTTTTGCATGCATTCATCCAGGACTTGATCCAGAACAGGAGGATGGGTAAGATGAGAAACGCTTGCAGCCTAACGCTTTCAGAAAGAGGGATCTCTTACTTGAGGTTGAAGAATAGTAGCTTTTTGCAGAAACGAACTGTACACTTTGCTGTCACAGGGGTGAAAGAATGGCTTTGGTTCAAATACAACAAAAATTTACCTTTTTTATTTTATTTCCATGGATTTTTCTTGGCAATTCTCAATTTTCTGTTGTTCTTTAGAATGATTTATTGAGGTTTTAAATGGATATTTTTGATGTTTTGTTCTTAAATCTGGATCACTAGAGTGTTATACCAGAAGTCAATTTCTGACACTCTAAAGATGACACCTATTAGTTTGCTAATTGATGTTTCCAAACTACTTGTAGGCATATATATTTAATATATTTACATGTTACAATCAACTTTGTATGTATGACTTATATATAATAAATTTCACCAAAGTGTACAATGTTCATGTTTTTTAAAATCCATACACCAATATGACTATTGACTTAATCTAAATACAGGTTATATCCAAAAGGATACATGTGCCTTTGGCAAACACATATAAACAAACCTCTAGGCTAGCCACTGGTGTTATTTCCCACTCTATAATATGCATTACATATTATAATATGTAATAATTACATATAATATGATATAATTACATATTATAATATATAATGTATTCTAGAAAATCCTTCTTTACTTTGGTAGTGGTGGTTGAACTCTTGGCCTTGCCCATGCTAGGCAAGTGTGTATTTGGGCTACAACTTCATAAACACATAAATGTATACAAATATATAAATGCACACACATGTACCTATAGTGGGTGGGATTTTCTGTGTAGCCTTGTGTTTATTATCCTCCTGCTTCTACCTCAGAGCATGTGAACTTATAGGAGTTCACCACCATACCTGCTTTCTAATAATTTCTTCTTTCAAAATGAGACATAACCTGACAATAGTAATTCTGACTCATTGCTCTCACTTTGCTCTTTTTAGTGAGCTATTAAACAGCTGGTAGAGACGTGCTTGGAAAAGGCTGCAGAACTACTGAGCATACCCGGAACTTCCTGAGTTTTTCTGCTTGTTTTCCACTTGGTTGTTCTGTAGCAAGTCTCCTTTGTACCTTCTAATGTTCTCATTTCAACATTAGACAACGAGTCTGTAGTGGATGCAAACATGTTTTTGTTTTGATCCCAAGTGTGGGATGGAAAACAGACTCATGTAACAGTGTGCAGTGTTTTTCTGCTGGTAACAGACTTGTGATAGTAGAGGTGATGTTTGTCCCCTGGAATAGGAACTGCCTCTTGCTGGGGTCTTTGTCAACTGATAAACACCCCAGTATGGACTCTCAGTCCAAAACAAGAGGCAGGGCTTTTGGTCCTAACTGTTCATCACGTCAGTTCAAGATGTTCCTAGAGAGAACTGCTCCAGCGAATGTTCTGAGGCTCTAGGTTTTTGTTGCTGCTCCAGGCTCTGGCTGCTACTCCAGGTTCTAGAAGCTGAGGTTGCAATCACCTTCGCTGAATTGCTGGTTTGCTGTTTAACTGGTTTATTGGAATCCTGATGACTATGCCAATGGAATCACTTCAAGGAACTGAGTCTAAAAAGGCTCTATGTCTTCTGTTCCTATTAACCTCTTTTCTCTCATATCTAGGGTAAGTTGGTTGAAAGGGGGGTATAAGCATTAAAGAACCCCAAATAAAGTAGGTTTGAAAAAGTCCAAAGCCTACACTAGTCCATGTCTATGTCAATTGATCTCAGTGGAAGACATCTAATTATTATAAGTATTTAAATGTTTTATGCAGATAACTTTATTTACAAGTGGATTTTAATGGTTATAATGAGTTATCATCTTTCCTTGGGTGAATGTTCATAGAAACAGGAACTAGTTGATTTGTATAATAATTATATTACTGTTAGGTAAAATGAAAAAACCTCACTTAATATATTAAGTTGAAATATTCACTGCTCAACTCATATGTGTTAATTATATGAATGAGCAAAAATTATGCCTGCTTTAGTGACCATCAATGATCAAACAACAAAAGGAAAAATTTGAACACAGACAACTATCATGACTAAATTCTATTTTTTCTGCATTGGAAGTTTAAGGGTAGTTCAGCATCATCGACCCATTGCCATTGTCCTTTGTAACGTGTAGGTGTAAGCAAAGCTATTTTAGAAGGAAATCATGATTGTCTTGAGGGTTTGGTTTTGACAAATGGTAAGTGGGCATGCATCTCCTAATCACTATGTGATCAGCTGTCTCCAGGTTTCAGACCTGTGCATTTATTCTCCTTCACTTCCCTTGAGTTGCTGCTGAGTCTGCACTAGACTCTTCTAAAAAATAAACAGCTTTGGATTCAGTGATCCAAGGCTTCTTTTCTCCTTGAAAGAGTTACATGTCAACTACCTACAGTTTTGTCTAGTTATGTGGTTTCAAAACAGATGAAGAAGTCTTACCTCATCTGGTTAAAACAGCCTTCAAATGATTTAGCATTATTTCCCAGTGGGTTTGTAACCACTCATGCTCCAGGACCTTTGGGAAGATGATTTGTATTCATAGATGCCAAAATCTAGGTAATAAAGGTATAAATTATGCCTTTGAATTTAGATTTTAAATAACCAGGAGAGGCCCAGAATCCCTCTCCTCAAAAGGGGTTTATTTCTGATAGGTTGGCAAGCAATAGTACTAAGACTTCACTCCATTTGTGTTCACAAAGCTCATCTTGTGTTTAGCATTTTCAATGCCTATATTCTATTAGAAATTAGTTGAATGAATCAGTGATAGCTACTATGGACTTCAGATCTTTTCAGTCACAACATCTGTATTTTTATCCATGTTCCAGCAATGTTGTTTCATAATCCTAGGAGAAAAAGACAGTTTGTATGTGAGTGTGCATGTGTGCACACACATGTGTGTGTGAGTGTGTATGTAAGTGTGTGTTTGTGTACGTGTGTGTGAATACTGTGATATAATTGAGTGTGCATGATTCCTCCTGTAGTAACTATACACCTCCCACCATCAGCATTTGTTTAATCATTGCATAACGGAGCAAAATGAGAATCCGTGTAAATCTCTTCCCTCAATGTAGAGTATATAAAGTTTCTGGTCAATCAGCTTCTGATAAAGTAATCTGTGATAGTTCTGCCTGAGATATTTTTAGATTACTCAATAAGAAAAGTAATAATTAAAAACCCATAACTTTAATGTCCAAATACGAGAAATGGAATTAATAGCCTCAGCATTCAAGTAAATGCCCAGGAGGTGTTGTGGCTGCCTGTATTTTCAAACCCTGAGAAATTAGGGACACAGGATTCCTTAAGCAAGAAATTCATTCTGTATGCAGATATGTTAGGAATATTTTAAATTGAAAAACTGTTAATACAATAACTAATTTCAGACAAGAACAGACTCTCAGTATTATTCTTATTATTATTCACTTCACATCCCAATGGCAGTCCCATTCCTCCTCACCTCCTAGTCCCACCCTCTCTTCCTCTACCCCACTCCCCGTCTCCCACTTCTCAGATGAGGGGAGCCTCATCACCCTCCCACCCCTGCTCATCAAGTCATACCAGGACCCAGCATGGCCTCCTCCCCTATGGCCCAGCAAGGCAGTGCCCCCAGGAGGAAGTAATTGAAAATCCTGCAAGAGAGTCTATGCCAGAGAGAGGCCCCACTCCCACATGAAGCCCAAGCTACCCTTCAGCCACATCCTTGCAAGGGATCTAGGTCCAGTCCATGCAAGGTCTTTGGTTGGTGCCTCAGTCTCAGCAGTCCCCCTGAGCCCTGGTTAGTTGGCTCTGTTGCTCTTCTTGTAAAGTTCCTGTCATCTCCAGGTCCTTTTCTCCTTCCCTCCATGTTTCCACTAGACTTCCCATGCTTTGCCCACTGTTTGGCTATGAGTCTCAGCATCTGTTTGTAAGCTCTTCATGATGGAGCCTCTCAGAGGACAACTCTGCTAGACGCCTATCTGCAAGCATAGCAGAGTATAGTAATAATGTCAGAGGTTGGTTCTCTCCCATGGGGTGAGTCTTGGGTAGGGCTGTATTAGCTGGATATTCCCTCAATCTCTTCTCTTTTTCTCCCTGCACATCTTGTAGGCAGGGTAAATTTTGAGTTGAAGTTTTTGTGAGTGGGTTGGCGTTCTCCTCTCTCTGCTATAAGAGACTTGTCTAGTTAGAGGGTGTCCTCTTCAATCTCTATGACTCCTGCTACTAGGAGTCTCTGGATAGAGTCCCTATCATATCCCCCTGGGATGCTGCCCCAACTTAGGTCTCCAGCTTGTCACAGAGATGTCCCCACCCACAGTTTCTTTTTTCTCTACAGGCCTTCTCTCAACTATGTTCATAGTAGCTTTATTCATTATAGTCAGAATCTAGAGACAACCTAAATGTCCTTCAACCGAAGAATGGATAAAGAAACCGTGGGTACATTTACACAGTGGAATACTACACAGCTATTAAAAACAAAAAAAATGTGAAATTTGTAGGCAAATGGATGGAACTAGAAAACATCGTCCTGATTGAAGTAACCAGACCCAGAAAGACACACATGGTATGTACTTACTTATAAGTGGATTTTAGCCATATAGTACAGGATAAACATTCTACAATGCACAGACCCAAAGAAGATAAGTAACAAGGAACATTCAAGATAGGATGCTTAAATATCACTCACAATGGGAAAGAGAATAGACAGAGGTATTGGCTAAAGAGAGGGAACAAGGCAGGAGAGGAAACACAGAGAGAAATGAGGGCAGAGATCAGACTCTCAGTATTAATACATGTATTCATTACAAGAAAGACCACTTACGAATGAGCCTGTAACAAATGTGGGTAGCTCAGCTCAGGTAAACATTATTTCTAGACAAAAGCAAAGAACGCACATAACAGCCACTTCTTTAGAAGACTGCCATGTTTGTTTCAGAATTCACAAAAGAAACAATAAGGCTGAAAGGATGAATCAATAGGAAACCAAAACCAAAACCAGAAACAAAACAAGAACAAAATCCCAGAATCTTAATACCCAAGTGTGAGGAACTGAGTTCAGACTCTCAGGTAATTAAATGCCTGGGAAATTATGTGGTTGACCATATTCCCATCTCAGTCCTCAAGAGGCATGGAAGGAGGTTCCCTGAGCAAGGTGGTGACATATGATAGCTGAATTAGTGAGCCCTGGTTTTGAGTGAAAGATCTTGGCTAAATCTAAGGTGATATGATCTAGGGAGATCTCTAACCTCCCAAAACCACATATACACATGTATGCACAACACACACACACACACACACACACACACACACACACACACACACACACACCACATGATATACATATAAAAATGAAATTATCACAGATACTGCCAACATTCTTAAACTGAATCCATTTTTCCTTCCTCTCCTTGTAGGTATAATAGTTCTTGTAAAGGTATGTAAATGTTATGTTCTTATTTAAAATTAATACTTAGCATGGTAACAACGGTCTAAAAGGAAGGAAGAAAGGAAAGGGGAAGGAAGGAAAGAAGAAAGTACAAACCACAATGTGTTTGCAAGATAACACCAGAAGAACAGTAAAATTTTAAAGGTCCCTACTGATGAAAATGATCAAATTAATCATAAGAAATCACAATAAAAACAAATTTAAAAGCTCAGAACAGTCATAATTAAAGTTCTGAATATTTCTGTGACTTCAGAGTACCTTCCTGCTGAGTCAGTATATTTTCAAAACATAGAGCTGAGCTCACCACTAAAGCATCCCAGTCTTGCAGCAGATTTACAGGCTTGAGTGTTGGGTATGGTCTGATGCATTTTGATGCTAATTACTGCTTGCTGTCTCTGTGACTTACCTTTTGCTAATAAAAAGCCATCCCACCTGGTCAGGGAAAAGGATATAGGTGGGGCTAGGAGAGAGAGGAATTCTGGGAAGAAGAAAGACCACCACGAGGAGGAGAGAGACCTGAAGAGAGGAGAGGACAGCTGCCATGGTTAGCTGGAGGAGAAGCACATGGCAGGTGGTGTGGATGGAGAATCCAGCTCAGATGAAGAACATTAGCAAGTATTTGGGATTATGGATGGAAGGTAGCTTGATCGAGGCTATTGGACACAGATGGCGTGGGACTGAGGCAGGAATCTCATGCCTGCCCCACTATGGGAGACAGTTTAGAGGATTGATGTCTGCCCTGCCCCAGGCTAACTAAGGCTACTTTAAAATATAACAAGTGTCTGTGTCTTCATTGATCGCTACTCGGGCCTACAGATAATACTGATAATACTAATAATACATGTAATTTTAAAAACAATACTTGAACTCAATATCAAAAGCATTATTTAAGAGAACATTAATCCTTAGCGCTTTGGAGGCAGAGGCAGGTGGATCTCTGAGTTTGAGGCCAGCCTGGTCTACAGAGTGAGTTCCAAGACAGCCAAGACTACACAGAGAAATTCTGGATCAAACAACCAAAAACAAACAAAGCAAAACAAAAATCCATTGTGAAGAACTTTCATACTCATAGCTTAGACATGTTCAAATAGATGACTTTATTAGCTTATTTTTAAATACCTACCATGAATCAAGCATTCTGCTGGTACCATATTTAGAAAATGCCTATAATATAGTCTTTGATGAGCTAATAATCTTATTTGTAACTTTTAACATGACATAGTACCTTTATTATACCATATACCTTTATTATCTAGAGAAGTATATAACACACAGTAGATATGGATGAAAAATGGTTAATAGCCAAATTTCTGATGAGCAGGGAAGGAGAATCTTGATTTGTAGAATTTTCTAATTTCCTTGTCATAAATGTTGTACTTTGTATCATATATGGCATAAATATCCTATCATGACTGTTTTAAATCTAATGGTATTGTATATGGTAATTAAAAAACACAAGTCCAATAGCTGTATCAGTGTTAAGTAGATCCAACATCAAAAAAATATTTGCTTAATGACTATAAACACTACAACAATTACTATAAGGAAGCTTGGCTAAGCATTTGGAAGAACACAAAGAAAAGCTAAGTCTTTTGCAAGGAAGGACCTAAACATACAGAAGTCTTTGTTGATGGTATGACCCTGGATATCTCTTCTGGACATCCGCTTAGTGATTCTCACTATAAAAAAATAATCACACTTTTGGAGTAAGAGTACTCTTAGCTCTACAATCCACAGGCTGTCTTTTCAGATAAGAACAATTATTCAAATTGTCAAGTACAGCTATGCAAGCATGAAGAAGTCCTCCGTGGACACTAATGGTATTACTTAGGATAGAGAGATCAGCAGATACAGAGGCAGTAGGGTATGATGAGAAAGGGAGTTTTAAGGAAGTTCATGGAGTTTATGATAACAGAAGATAAGTGTACAGTGTTTTAACACAAGGAACGATGAGGTTAAAATAGAAAATCAGGGTAAGACTAAAGAATGTGGGTGTTCTAAGCCCTAGAGGATGATCTGGAGGACTTGAAAATGGCTTGTGGAAAGGTTGGCCTCCTGTTCATCTCCTGTTCCAGGAGTATTGTTGGTGTTAAATGGTGACATCAGAGACAAGACATACATTTGAATGTTGTTGCAAGAATGTGGCCTAAAATTCCATTCACTATGATCCAGGAATGCATGGCATACCCTAGATCTTAACAGCCTCTATAAATGTGTAATTAAAGGACTGGGGGTTATAAGATGAAAGTTCTGATTATTTTGAAGAAAGCGTTCATCCTCATGTTATCTGGAATATAAGAGCAATAAGCACTCAGCAAAGAGATTGTCATGAAGGGTTTACAGACACATTGTTCTTTTTTAAGATTTATTTTCATAATTGTGAGTATGTGTGTCTATGTAAGCACATATGTACATGTGCATGATAATGCCCACAGAGGCTCAAAGATCCTGGATTCCCTGGAACCGAAGTCACAGGTGTTTATGAGTCACACATTCTTGGTGCTTAGAATTAAACATCAGTCCTCTGCAAGAGCACCAAGTTCTCTTGGCTGCTGATTGGTCTTTCCAGCCCCATTGATGAGTTATTTGAACACAGAATTTTTCCTCATTACTTTAGCAATAAACATTTGCTTATTACTAATTTATTCCTTCAAGAAGTGTATCTTTCTGATGTTCCGTGTTTTACCATCCATCATATTCCATCATACTGGTTTGTCATGATTAAGTGGACAACATTTTGCAGGCTCTAAGTTGCCCAATGCCTCATATTAAATATGGAAAATGGCATAACACAAGTAAACAAAACAAGTGTGGGAAAAACTGTTAAACTTATTTACATATATTTGCATCTGTAGAGTCATAGCAATACTTAGTACAGATCAATGCAGAGGGAATGGAATAAACACACTATCCAATAGTCATAGAAATGTAGAGTAGCTCACAGATGTGGAACTTGACTTTATAATGTATGAATGAGCAGCTTTCCTTATTTGGAACCTTTTCATACTCTATAGAAGCAAATATTTGCTGAGTAATAATTCATAAATCACTGTACTTTGACTGAGGTTAATGATGAACATAAAGTTATTCCCATATACTAATACTTCAAAAGGTACTACATAACAGTACTTTTCATAGAAATGAGAGAATTTATAAAAGTAAGTTTCTGTTAAAGGAGGCATTTGGGTGATAGATTTTCTGAAAAGATCTAACTTAATAATACTATCATTTTAGTTATACACATGAGTGAATAAAAGTCTTCAGTGGCATAAGATTATACACTAATGTCTTTGAGGATTTATTTTTCCTTTTGAAGGCCTGCTGATTTCTGTTCGAGCAGGATGGCTGCAGGGCTCTAAGGGAGATAGTTGATTAAGCATGTCAGAACTCAGTAGTAGGTAATCACAAAGACAAATACTAGAATATAGTAATCAGCATTTTTAGGATTTTTTAATTCTGAAACTGGTCACATAACAAATTAAATTTCTGTGTTTTAGCCATTGTTGGATCACTGATACTGATATTTTATCACAGATTCAAGAGCATGAAATCTCAGGGTGTGAAAGCTGCTGGGATTCCTATCAGAGTGCTCACTCTGGCAGCCCCATAAAACACCAGCAAATAGTGAGTCTTGCCAAGTCCTACCAAGAAGAAGAGAAAAAGCACTGACAAGAAATCCAGAATCTCAGCATCTCAAGCCAGGCTCAGCCCCCTGAGCTGGCCACTAACCACGAAAGTGCCCATCTCCTTCTAAAACTCCACCTCAAAGAAACCCACTGTGCTCCCCACTATGTCCTTGATGAAATCACGCTGTATCTCTCCTACATTATGATTTTCCTTTCTTCTTCATCACCCATTTAGCATATAGAGACATGTCAATGCCATGCTTTTAAAACAAAAGCAGACCACAATTTTCCAGCTACTATCAAAATTTCTTTTATAATGGAAAATGGGGATAATATGGTAGGTTGTCTAGTTGGAGAGAGAGATGGGAACTACAATAATGATCTCTATGCAAGATACATCTACTTATGTACTAGGGGCACAAATGTTACGTAGGTTACCAACTGATTTATTATTGGGTTTAATGTCCACTCCACAAGAAGGAAATAGCACTGTATATAAACCTGGCTAAAAACTCATGTTTGGGGAGATCACAGGTCCCATAGTTGATCCCAGTGCTCTAATTCTGCTGTATGGATATAGTATGGAACTACTTTCTAAACTTACATGTGTATGCCCATAGATTAGCAGTTCTTGTGGCTACCAACAGTCAGAAGGCCCTGGCCTAGAAACCATGTAAAATAGTTGAAGGGATGATTCATATCTTAACAGAATGACAAAGTGTGTCCTTCCTACCTATAGACAGACATCTCTAAGAGAGGAAATAACACTGTATCTTTCTTCTGCAGTGAATGGCAGTTAATACAGAAAGTTGCAACTAATGGAACTGCAGACAGAAATGGAGTAGTCAGCCACAAATAGAACATATATTTAATACTCCTTAAAATTTAGGGACCATTTGGAAGAGGGGTTGTAAAGACTGTAAGAGCCAGAGGTCAGGGATGACTAGATGAAAACAGTGTCTTCTGAACATGATGGAACAAATTATGAACTTATGAACTCACAGCAGCTGTATAGTTGCAGGCACAAGGACTTCACAACCCAGTCAACAAACTAGCATCGACTGTGGGGGTACAGATTAGCTCCTAACCCTCACTGAGGAGCTACTGAAGTAGCTGTTGGCTTCTGTGGGAAGAAGAGCCAGGTTTTTTTAGGGATGTGACCCATGATATATTGACCACACTTCACTGGATGACACCATATCCGTGCATCTATGGGCAACATAAATAAGACTGGGTGGGTTATTTAAAAAACAGAAAAAAGAGGACACACTATATAGAGGGTGCTAAGGGCATAATAGAGTAGAACTAAGAGAGCATAATGGAAGGAGTGGTAGGTGAATATGATCAAAATAAATTTTATAAAATTCTCAAAGAATGACTGGGTATAGAGTTTGGAATATACTCACTGTATAAGACTAACGTTCTTCCAACACACACGCTGTACAGCAGACTTGGGCTGCAAACTCAATGTTGTAACTGGAAAAGTTAAAGTTGGGAGTCATCTTATACTCTGGAAATATTGTAATAAAAATATTACTTTTAAAATATTCTCAAAAGGGCATCTATAAATAGTATCTTCACCTTTTTTCCTACAACAGACTCTCTCTCTCTCTCTCTCTCTCTCTCTCTCTCTCTCTCTCTCTCTGTGTGTGTGTGTGTGTGTGTGTGTGTGTGTGTGTGTGTGTGTGTGTGTCCTCTCAGAATCCATACTAGGATGTTTATCCATTGGCAAAGATCACGCCCCAGTAAGAGGCAGTTCCTCTTCTAGTGGACAAACATCACCTGCTCTCTCACAAGTCTACCAGCAGGAAAACACTGCACACCCTCACACAAGTCTGTTTCACATCCCACACTTGGGAACAAAACAAAAACGTGTTTACATCTGCTACAGTTAGTCTTTAATATCTTTGAGACAGGTTCTTTAACTGACATGAAATTTACCAATTTACCTAGACTGAGTGGTCGGTGAGCTCCAGGAATCCTACTGTGTATGCCTCCTTAATTCTTGGATTGTAGGAGCCTGCCGTCACACCAGGGTTTTATGTGACTTCTGAGCACCTAACCACAGGTCTTTATCTAGCTCAGCACATACTGTATTGTTTGTGCCACCTCTTCAATCCTCTTGCTTGCTTTGGAAGGCTCCCAAGAAATCTTCTATTCCCAGTGCTCCTTGTGAACTCCTTATTAATGATTTACACATTCCTCAAGCCAGATGAAAAATTTTCAATGCTCATCTTTATTTCAAAAATCTTCCATAACTGGGCGTTCTTTTTACCATATGTTTCACTTGGCCCTTGAGACAGCTCACATGCTCTGTTTCTTCCTACATACGCAGTTACTCTTTTAGCTTTAAATACCCAGGAGTCAGACCACGTTTGTCTTTTTTCTTCCTTTGTGACCAACACTAACTTCACAGCTTGAAAAGAAAAAGGTGTGCAGCTAACATGTCTATCATTGCCACCAACTTATTATATGACCTCCAGATTCTCATTTTCAGTTACTTACTAGAAATTCCTCATGTATTTTTAATGAGCACTCATGTTGACTGCATCCTACAGAGAACTCCTCTGTGGTGCACTCTAAACTTGATATCTTTCTGATTTTATACTTTCTTTTTTTTTTTTTTTTTTTTTTTTACTAATTTATTTATTTATTCACTTCACACCCTGGTTGTAGCCCCTGTCTCTTTTCTCCTCCCAGTCAAGCCCTCCCTCTCTCTTCCCCCAACCCCCTCCCCTATTCCTCAGAGCACCTCTTTCCACACCCCAACTCACCAAGTCACACCAGGACTGAGTGTCCTCTTTCCCTGTGGCTTGGAAGGGGATTTGCACCAGGGGCAAGTGATCAAAAAAGCTGGCAACAGAGTCCATGTAAGAGAGAGCCCCCACTCCTCTTACTAGAGACGCACGTGAAGCCTGAGCTGCCCATAGGCTACATCTGTATAGAGGGCGTGGTCCAGGCTATGCGTGGTCCATGTTTTTCCACTTTCAACAACTATCACACTCTCATCTTCTCAATTGTTCACACACTATATAGAGTCACTCTGAACTTTCCCTTCATTTTACTGTTATTCATATAATTCTATTAATTTTAACTTGCCTATATTATTTTGTTGAATCACTTCTCTATTGATCTTATTGTAATCTAACCCTCCAGTATTTTCTGTCCAGTGGCCAAGAGGAGGCACTTTTCTCACTGAGGAGTATAGTATTTTACTTTCAATAAGTGTTGACTCCATTAAACTGCTTTTGCACTGCAACCTCTGAAGTCAAATTCCTAGTTGGTTTCAATTTTGTTGATGTATAATACTTACACATCTTAATGTAGAGTGGCAGATTGACTTCTGTATATGATGTGTGATGATCAAATCAGGTTAGTGAGCACTTCTATTTCTTCAAATATTAATCATTTCAAAGTGTTGGAAACATTTATATTTTTCTAATTATTTTGAACATAACATTTGAGGAAAAGATACTAAGGCAACCTCTGAAAAACAGAAAAAAATAGACAAGTAGGGTTATATGAAACAAAGAAAGTTGGTTACTAGGCAGACATTTCAAAGGATACATTTTCTATAATGTAAAGAGGCTGACTTACTGTCAACGTATCTTCTAATATTGTTGCTTTTTGTTGTTGTTGTTTGTTGCTTCATCTTCATAACTTAGAAGAAACAGCCAACATTACTAAGTTGGTCTGACTCAACCCTTTTATGTGATCTAGGGTACATTCTGCTTATTACAGTTTTAAGTTCTGCACACAAGAGGCATTTATGTCTGTCCTTTTTGAGCATGCCAGAAGTGGTCTCAAACTGAGAAGGCCCTCGTCCGTGTGTTAATGAGTCTACCCTATGTATATATGCATTTCCTATAATTCTGGCTCCTTGTTTTCTCTGTACAGAGAGTTCACTACCTTGAGAATTACCTTCAGTGCTCCAGAGCTTGCTGCAAGTAAACCAATCTTTATTCTTTTGCCTCCTGGTTATGCTTATTGGCTTTGCTTCACCAGCATACTAACCTACTGTGTTCAGCTACAACTTCTACCTAACAATGGGCACCATCAACAGATTTAGGAGACAGCATATAGAATGGGAAAATATTTGAAGCCTGACTATCCTCTACCCAATAGTGGCTTGATGTCGTGACTATAGGGAAGAGGCTGAGAAGATGTTTCTGTTGGTAAAGTGCCTACGGTACAGGCACAAGCACAAAGACTTGTATTCAGATCACCAATGTCCGCATGAAGAAGCAGGGCGTAGTGACACATGCAGGGGATGGAGAATGAAGAACACCTGAGCACTGGGCCAGCCAGTTTAGATAATCATGGAGCTCTAGGTTCTGTGAGAGACCTTGTCTCAAAAATAAGATGAGACGTGACAGATGATACCCAATATCACACACAGACACACACAGACACACAAACACACACAAACTTAATACAATTGAATAATGAGGTAGAAGTCTGAATACATATTCTGCAAAGAAGTCATACAACAAGCCAATAAATAGATGGAAAAAAACTCAACAGCAGTAGTCGTTATGGGAAGTCTCAGCCAAACTATGTAATCTATGTCCTCATCCCAGGAAGACTGGCTACTGTACAGAAACAGAAGGAAAGTAAGCAAATCCACTTACACTGAGAATGTAAATTAGTGCATCCATTATGGAAAACAGTGTGTACAGTGTATAAATCTCTTTAAAAACTAAAAACATCAACCATATGATCCTACAACCTTACTACTTGATAAGTATCCAAAGGAAATTCATCATTACATCACAGATATTTATATGCTCATGTTTAGTGCAGCATTGATTACAAGAGCCAAGATAGGTAATCAACCAAGATATATATTGGTAGACAAATGAACTAAAAAGAAACTATATTCATAATGGTATATTATTCAGTCATAATGAAAATTCATCATTTACAAAGTAGTTAAACTAGATGTCATTGTGTTAAATAAAATTACCAGATAAAGATAAACATCACATGCTCTCACTTATTTGTGAAAGCTAAAATGTCTGTGTCTTAGGAGAATGGAGTGGAGTGGTGATTATTAGAGACTTAAAAAGACAAAGGGCAGTGACTGGGCAGAAAAAAATTAGAGTCACCAGAATAGTTACATAAGAGGAATTTTCTCAAGCTTTTCACAACACTTCAGGTTAACTTCTGCCTACAACAATCAGTATTTCAAATTACTAGAAAAATAAAAATATTCCAACACTTACAATGATTAATATTTGAAGGAAAAGAAGTGATCAGTACCATGGGGAGTGTAGTTTCAGACTCTAAATAACTGCTGACTCTACCTACTCTATTCACACTGCAACTGCCAAGTCAAATTTCTAATTGGTTTTAATTTAGTTTTAGTTTTTGTTTTTTTGTTGATATAATACGTAAACATCTGAATGTATATGAGGAGTAATGATTAAATCAGGATAGTGCCCAAAAAGGATTTGGGTTTTATTATGATATGATATAAGATTTTAATATGTCCATGTGCATCTATAATTCTAATAAATATATCATGTGACATCCTTTCTATTCCCAGGAAAAAGTCATTTCTCAGTCTATGCCAAGTGGGCATTGCCGAATTAATTAATGGTGCTTTTCACATGTCTACCCAAGGTACATAGGAATTCTTTGACCGCAAAATACACCAAAATCTGATTGTAAAATGGAGTGTCTCTGGAACAAGCACAGTTTTTTTTTTAAAAAGACATTATTTTAACCAATATTGTGTAACTCCAGGCAGGCATAGCATGATCTCAACAATGCTGTTTTGGTTGTTATAATTTTGTAGTATGTGTTGAACTTAGCTAATCTAATTTTTCCGAAGTACACTTTCCAACTCTCTTGGTCCATTCTTTGTTTTCCTTCTGGGGTAAATTGGCCTTGAGTATTCTAAATTATGTGTACTTTAATACTTATTTTAAGGTTGTTTTTCTTGTTCTTTGAAGAATATCCATTATGCTGTTGGTGATTATAGAAAACCCATTGATTGTTTAAGTAATGTGAGTATTTTAATAATATTCTTCCAATTCATAGAACATGAGGTTATTAAATTTTCAATATAGAAAAAAATCATGTCTTAGCTAAAACTCTTCCTAAATAGTTTAAACAGCATTTAAAAGAACGTTTTTATTGGTTCTTTGTGAATTTCACATCAAGCCCCTCAATTCCACTCATCTCCTCTTCCCCTCATACTCACCTTCCACCCTTGCAACCTTCCCCACAAACGAAAAGAAAACCTCATTGTGGAAGCTGTAGTGTCATAGTGCGCCCCACAGTATTCCCTCTTGTGCCTACTTCTTTGCCTACAACTGTTCCTTGCAATGAGTCATTCATTGGTCTGGTTCAAGGCCTTTGGCTTCTGCTACTGTAACAATACTGGAAACTCCCTGGGACGCCTCTCAAATATCCTGTTGTTGCCCTGTGTCATGGAGAGCCTGTAGTTTTGGATCTGTAGGACCAGCTCTTCATGTACTCCAGTGGTTTATCAATTGGGTAGATGTTGGGATAGGCCAATTCAAAGCCATGGATCTGGCCCTGAGAGGTATTTGAGCTATTCAGCCTGCTAAGCTCTCCTGCTCTTATGCCCATGAGGCAGACTCACAAGTAACCCATGCAACCACAAGCAGCTCTACCCTGCTACCTGGATGAGGTGCAGGGTCTGCTTTCCCAAGTGTTGCAGCTGGTGAGAGACATGGCCAGTTCTCCCATCCTCATGACCCTGGGGATAGCTCTCCAGTCTGTGACAGATGGTAAGGGATAAAAGAGAGAAAGAGTGTCTTTCCATTGTCAGCACCACTGCCAAGTAGACAAAAGGCAGCTTCAGCTTGCAGAACCCAGCCTTGGCTCCACTCCACTGCTGTGATCCTCTGTCCCCCCTGCAATGGAGAAACATGCTAGAAATAAAGCTCCAGCTCTTGAGGACATGAAAGTTAAGTTATAGGGGTCTAAGAAAATGTCAAAAGACCTAAGAAAGTGTTTGAAGTTTGGTAAATGCAAGTTAAGAAGATGTTTTGAAATATATAAATGCAAGTTATAGAGCTATAAGAAAAATATTTAAGACATATGAAAAGGAGTTTCAAATTTCTTTCACTGTTCTATACTATTGTTATAACTTTACAAGATTTCAAAAGTTCAGAATTTTAACATTGATCAGTAGAGTTCTGATAAGCTGGTGGAGCATTGACTGCTTATTATAAATAAAATTAATATTTTAATTTTCCTTTGGTTGTCTTCTGAATAGAGACTTAAAGGTGCTTCTCATCGTGCTAAAAACATGTATGTCTGATTTGTATATCTAGCCATCTGGGCTGAGAAAGGAATGATTATGCTTTTTAACCCAAATCTATAGCTTTTGCTAGATCTCAAAGACATAAGCCTACTTCTGCTGTCTTATAGACACAATTTTAACTTCTGCCCCTAGTCTATATTTGTCTGAGCAGCTTTGCACCTGGCTAACAGACAGATAAATCCAAGGATTATCTGTGGATTGCAAACTGCTGAGATCTGGACTTTCTGAAAGCTGATGTAAACCAGCCCAGCTTATGTGATTGCTCCCTGTCTCTTCAACTGGATTGGCTAATAAGATGCTTCTGGTAAGTGCCCCACTGCCCAGCCTTTGACTAGCCTTTAAGCCTTCCTGGGGCCTGAAAGCAACATTCTAATTTCAGTTGGAAATACTTTTTTTTCTTTCTTTTTTTTTTATTAATTTATTCTTGTTACATCTCAATGGTTATCCCATCCCTTGTATCCTCCCATTCTTCCCTCCCTCCCATTTTCCCCTTATTCCCCTCCCCTATGACTGTTCCTGAGGGCGATTACCTCCCCCTGTATATGCTCATAGGGTATCAAGTCTCTTCTTGGTAACCTGCTGTTCATCCTCTGAGTGCCACCAGGTCTCCCCCTCCAGGGGACATGGTCAAATGTGAGGCACCAGAGTACGTGAGAAAGTCATATCCACTCTCCACTCAACTGTGGAGAATGTTCTGACCATTGGCTAGATCTGGGTAGGGGGTTAAAGTTTACCACCTGTATTGTCCTTGGCTGGTGCCTTAGTTTGAGCGGGACCCCTGGGCCCAAATCTGCCTATCATAATGTTCTACTTGTAGGTTTCTAGGACCCTCTGGATCCTTCTACTTTGCTATTCTCCCATGCTTCTCTCATCTAGAGTCCCAATAGGATGTCCTCCCCTCTGTCCCAGTTTCCTGGTAAGAGAAGGCTTTCATGGGACATGCCCCTTGGACTAGTATGCAGATATAAGTGAGTATATACCATTTGAGTCTTTCTTCTTCTGGGTTAACTCACTCATTATGATCATTTCTAGCTCAATCCATTTATCCACAAATTTCGGGAATTCCTTGTTTTTAATAGCTGAGTAGTATCTCAGTTGGAAATACTTTTAAAAGATATTATGTTGTCCATTGTCCCACCTAACAGGCTGAAATACTGAGTTAAAAAAAAAAGTTCTCTTTCATAGGGACAAGTGGCTACCTATTGACCTACAAGAAAATAGGCCCTTAGTGCTGTTTCTCCTGGTCGTGATTGATGCCCTCCACAGGATACACTTTATTTCATTTTGTCAGAAACCACATTAATGCTGACAGACTTATGATTTTGAGGGCACAAAGTAACGCCTTGCATACTGGACAGAAGTCATAACATCAAAGATTTGATTCAGGTACATAAAGACAGGGGGAACGACGAGACAGAGTGAGCCCAACTGGATCTCTACTGTTCAACTCCTGGTGTTAAAGTCCCAATATATATGTATATATGATAGATAGATAGATAGATAGATAGATAGATAGATAGATAGATAGATAGATAGATAGATAGATAGATAGATAGATAGATAGATAGATAGATAGATAGATGGAATTCATTAAAATAACTTACAGCCTGTGGTCTGGTTAATCCAACAGTGGCAGCTTAGGAATGGAAGTTCTGAGAATCATCAGTGGTTTAGTCCATGGGCCTGAATGTCTCAGCTGGCCTTCAAAATCCCGAAGAAGTAGGCTCTAATGCCAGTGAAAGAATGAACTTGGTAGCAAGACCTATATCAAGCAGACAGAGAGAGGAGAGAGAGAGGAGAGAGAGAGAGAGAGAGAGAGAGAGAGAGAGAGAGAGAGAGAGAGAGAGAGAGAGAGAGAGAGAGAGAGAGAGAGAGAGCTTAAGAGAGCTTTTTTCTTTCATGTCCTTTAAATAGGCTGCCTGAAAGAGGTGTGACCCAGATTAGAGGTGGGTCTTCCTAAATCAAAGGATCTGGATTAAGTGTTTATCTTCCTACCTCAAAGATCCAGCTCAGAAGAGGATCTTTCCACTTCAAAATATTTAATTAAAATTCCCTCACAGCTGTTCCAAATCATCTGAGTGTTAGTTGATTTTAGGTGTAGAAAAGTTTATGACCGAGAGTAGCCTTCACAAATGTTTAGCAGCATCCTCATCTTCCAAATAAGTTAAGTTAGCAGAAACCCAACTGAAAGTTTTGGTTTGGTTTGGTTTTTTCTTTTGGACAAAATGTCTTAAGATACGTTGCAGGGGGGAAAGGGGTCAATAACATCCAGCTTGAGATCCAATGGATCAGGATCATAGCCCAATCCATTCTTATATTTGCCTCCATCTTGAATTTTTAAGCTTCTATAGAATAGAATAGAATTTCTCTTGGACAGAAAAACCTCTCTGGGTGAACTTGGCATTCTCCTAAACCTTGAACTTGCCTGCCAAGATTTGTACCTCAGACTGAGCACATTTGCATTAGTGTTTCTCCAATTTTTAGACAATGGGACCTGCCAGATGGATTTTCATAATCTGTGCCTTTGCCACATTTGAATGGGATATCAAAGGCAAATTGATTCTACAGCTATTGTGAAAGAAAACCTGTGGTGTTTGCCAATATCAGTTCTAATTTCAGACTGACTATTCCTTATTGATCTTCGATAACCGTGTATTAATTAAGTAAAATGTCTAGATATCGACTTAATTTTTTCAAACAAAATTCTAATTTTGCCCTAGTTCCATCAAAGGTTAGCAAAGTTTGAATAAGTAGACATTTAAAGTGCTTTATAAAGATAACTAAATTAAGTGTGGTGATGCTCAGTTTTAAAACAGGAGGGAGACAGACAGGAGAATCTAGAGCTTGGCTCCAGCTTTGGCCTCAAGGTGATACTGCCTAAATGACATGAAGACATTGGTAGCACAGCACATTGCAGAGAGAGAGGTCAAAGCTGGTGGCTCTCAATACATTACCTCAGCTGTGTACATAGCAAAGTGTACAAGAGCTAATGCCCATCTTTCTCACACAGTAACAGTGTGCTAGAAACTTCTAGGATGGGAGTTTTTGATGTAACATTTTGTGACAATCCAATGGTTCAGGCAATATCAAAGTCATCAACCCAACATCAGTAAAAATGAAGCCAGTGCATGATTTTAGAAGAAAATATTTTGGATGGCTGCATAGTTCTTCAAAGAACAATTAAATTCCATTAAGTAACTGCAACCCTCACTGCTATCATGTTAAATTTAGTCTCTAAACATGAGCAATGCTACTTTTTGTGTGTTAGAAGATGAACATGAGGAATGCTGAATAATGGCACCAGGGAGCAGCCTCCAACCTGTGGCTTTGCAGTGATTCCAGGGTAAGCTCTTTCCACCCTCAACTTTACAGCAGGGTGCTAACCTTTGTTTGCTAACTCTGTTTCTCTGTCTCTATCTCTGTGTTTCTCTCGGTTTTGGTTTTGTTTTGTGTGTGTGTGTGTGTGTGTGTGTGTGTGTGTGTGTGTGTGTGTGTGTGTGTGTGTGTGTGTGTGTGTTCAAAATAGAGATTCCCTTAGATAATAGGGGACTGCAAAAGCAAGATCACAAATTCTTGGAATACATTTATAATTTTGTAAAGAAAGAAGAGAAATTGACTTCTTTCAAGAGTCCTTGTGATTGAAGGTTTTAAAATGCTCCCTAGAATCTGCTCTCTGTCTCTGTCTATCTCTGTCTGTCTCTCTGTCTGTCTGTCTGTCTGTCTGTCTGTCTGTCTCTCTCTCTCTCTCTCTCTCTCTCTCTCTCTCTCTCTCTCTCTCTCTCTCTCTCTCTCTCACACACACACACACACACACACACACACACACACACACCATAACTAGATCCCTTCATAAGAGAAATCACAAGGCACCATGACCAAAAAGTTAAAAGTTGGCTTGATCTTGGCACTCCAAAGGACAGCCTTTATTTTAGGATTGGAACTCTGTCTTCTTTTACCCAATTTGGAAATGAGGAACATATTTGCATAGTACCCCAATGTGTCCTCCTTAGAATGTGAATATTTAAGATGCCAAGCAAAGGAAATAGGTCAAAAGATACTGCAAATAGTTAAAAATAGCCACCACTGCAGGAGAGTTTGTGTTTGGCAACTTGCCTGTTCACACTCATTCTAATTGACCATTTGACTCACTGTGTAAAGCACACAGCTCTTCACACCTCTGGACATGAGGGTCAGCATTCTGCTAAACGCTTTACACCACACAAATTAGATACCAAGTCCGTTATTTCTATAACGAAGAAAAAAAACCTCTTCCTTTCATGCTAATTAACAGATTCTTTCAGAGGGAAAAAAATCATTGTTGAGATTTATTTGAGTTCCTAGGGGGGTGTGTGTGTGTGTCTGTGTGTGTGTGTGTGTGTGTGTGTGTGTGTGTGTGTGTGTGTGTGTGTGTGTGTGATGTAATTATTTTTATTCTTTCCTCCATTTCCCTGGAGCCTGCATCACCCCTCAGATGGTGTCATATGATGGCATAAATCTTACGCTCTTACTGAGCCAACACAGCTGGATTCTCAGCCAACTATGAAGTTTAAATTGGGAACTTCGAATCCGTTTTATAAATTTTAACAACAGTTGATGTGTCCAGAATTTCAATGCTATCTCCATTCCTAAATTTTAAAAAGGATTAATGAAAATGAACCAGCCTGTAATAATTTACTTAAGGGAAGTCATGAATCTGCAAACTCATTTTTTTGTTTTTTGCTTTTCAAAAGAATGTTCTAATAAATATTTTGCCCTTCTCGCATTATTTTAAAATTTTTATGGGCATAAATATACATCTTTTCTAATGGATTTGGGGATTAAGAAACTATATATTTATGACTGCATGAGTACATATGCACATATTATTCTGAAAGAATACTTTTATATTGGAGCATTTGAACTCAAGGAATAAAGGGACTCATTTTGCTTGTAAGTAAGCCAAAGAAAAGCACATGTAAGAGTAATTTTCAGCAAAGAAATGACTGTTGAAAGAAATTATATATCTGTGATAACTATTGAATGGGGTTTACTAGAAACAAGAAGTTTGGGGGCTTTTATCAGGCACTTCAGAGTGAATTCTGGTGTTTTCCCAAAAGAATATAACTGTCTCAAGGAGAGATATGGGTGGCAGTTGTTTTAAATTACTAAGGTCTTTCTTGGGACCCAGAGATAATGTTGAGATGTAGCTCTGTATCTTTGGAAGTCCCTTTCTGCACTCTCTGATTTGCTTGCTTGTGAGGATATTAGTGAATTCAAAGGGATGAGATGTTGTGGGCCAGTTACAATTATTACAGGATTTTGAAAAGCAATAACTTCAAATTATCATGTGATGGTTAGGAAAAAAGAGAGGTATTGGAATCGGGAATTGTGTAGCAGAGTAAAGCACTGAGATGTCTGCTGCTTTACTGGTGTGTTTGTTTGGAAGTCAGTAGTTTGAAGAGCTAAGAGTAGAATGTGTTTTTCAAAGTGACAAAATATATCTTGCCTTTCACTGTCAAAACAGATATTTTAAAACGTAAGTTCTTGAACACTAGACCCTTGGCATGAAGGACATTTTTGTGGCCATTTCTCATGTTTTCTACTAACACTTGCTTATATTTCCCTGATCATTGCTGACTTTTATAAAATAATTTTCACCTTGTTTAAAAAGTGAACTATAAGATGTACTTAATTTTGGACTTGGGGGCTGAAATTTCTCTAGAAATGCAAATACAAAGTACTTGAGGCATCTTGCACACACTGAGATGAGAAACCTCTTGCTGAATTCAGGGCAGCTGGCCTATAGCTAACCATTCATACCACAGAGGTATATGCAGTAAATTTTCATACCACTAGTAAAATTTTGTTGCAAGTATGATGATTAATAGTAATAATAATTATTTTATGAAAATAGAAGTGTGAAAATGTATATGATCCTAGAGTGTGTGTGTGTGTGTGTGTGTGTGTGTGTGTGGTGTGCAATGTGCATACAAGTGTGAATGCACGTTTGCCTGTGTATGGTTGCACTTACAATTGCAGGTGCATGTGCCCTCATGCATGTGAGAACCCAAAGTTGATGTGGGTGTCTTCCTCAATTTTTTACCCTTCATCTAATGAAGTTTGGTCTCTCAATTAAATCCTGTGCTTGTCAATTCATCAGGCTTGCTCTTCAGCTTGCTCTGAAGGTTCCTGTTTCTTCTGAGACGTCAGGTGGCAACCACGCCTGACTGGCTTTGGCATAGGTTCTTGGGGTCCAACCTCAAGTTCTCATGTTCTTGCAGTAAGACTTTTATTAACTAAACCATCTGCTCAGCCCTGAGGTGCACTTTTCTAAGATGCTTACCTATTGATGAACGAGAGAAGGAGGTTAGCAGCGATTTTAATAAAATATATGGCCATGATAAAATTTCCAGGAATAAATAAGAAATTTTATATTTGCCTCAGAATAAAAGTAGCATCTTTTTAAATGACACCACAGCCCACTCTGATAAGATATGACTATAAAAACAAGAACCTGTATACAAGTGTTCGCCTAGATTGTGCTGGGATGCATAATACCATCCATTTAGCACAATTAGTTTCTCCTCTCCTCTCTGATAGGTGAAAGCAATAAAACTTGCTATTGAAAGGTTTTATGGAAAGGATATATCATACTGAATGAGAAGGATTAATAAAAATAAGGACATATTGTCTCAGAATGGCAAAATTATCGCTTTTTATTTTACTATGTTGTAGAATATTGGCTATTAATATCTACTACTAATCCATATTGTAGGAGTTATTATTTAACCCACTATCATGTCAATAAAAGACACAGGCATCTGTTAGATTTTTAACATGCCTATACATTGATATTGGGAAGAAACTAACTCCCTAAACTATCTTTACACCTCCCAGCTCTACATCCCATGCCACTTACTTTAATTGTTTCTACCTGGGCTACTCCCCATCCAAAAATCCAATAAATATGTGCACGTGTTTTCCATCTGGGCTGTTTCTCACCACAGAGTGTGTCCTCAAAGCAAGCTCCTCCAGGCCACATGGTTCTAATTCATGCTTAGCCCATGGCAACTCTGCTTTTCCCTTCCCCCTCACCTTTCTTCCCCCCTCTCTCCTCCCTCCTGTGGTCCTCTGTTTTCCAAGCCTGAGAACCCTAGCTTGGTATATCTCACTTCTGCACAAATGAGGAATGCAGGTAACTTCATTTAGCCAATCAGGGATAATTTGGGAGGCAAAGTTAAATAGCATCATTTTGGTTACATGAGGGTTTGCTCTTAGAACAGTCAGAATCTTGGGGAGCAAGCAAGTCACATTGGAATACAAAGCTCCAGACCATGCTATAACATTACTACCTATCTGTCTGTCTATGTATTTGTATATGTGACAGGCTGTGCTATATCCCAGACTGGCACTGGAATCACCATGCAACTGAGTAATGACCTTGAATTCCTCATCCTCCTGCCTCAAGCTTCAAAGTGCAGAGGGAAGCCTGCCTACTGTACCTGCTTCTTTCTTTCGATCTTAAAAAAATTTTGGATCCTTAAACTTTCTTAGCAAGAAAGCTTTATCAAGTTAGTTGAAAATCCCATTAAAAAACAGTTTCCCTCAAGTACATAAATATGTTATGCCCATCCCATCTAAGAACTTCAGAAATGGCTTTTATCATAATCCTTTAATCTTTCTGTACCCACTGCTTCCATAATCAAGCCATTTAAAAGTTGGAAGCCGTCTCTCCCATTACCTCTCACCTTTGGAAAAAATTAATTTCCCTATCGTGTAGTAATGGCTACTCATTTGATGCTCTGCACACTGAACCCATACAAGCTGTTAGAAACATGCAGGCTGTAATGTGTCAGTCAAGACAGACTAGCTTGAGGAAATGAATCATATACCAGAGATGATTGACAATTTTTATTTTCCCATAAGTGTAAAGACATGAATGCCAGTCAGTTTTTATCACCACTAATAGATTCCACTTTCCATCTTATATTGGATTACTAAAAGGATCCATAGACACAGCTTGACAAATGAGCCCTCTTTTCTCACTAGCTGGCACTCCATTTGCCTTCTTAAAGCAACAGTGGCAGACACTTTTTACACATGTATGAGCCTTCCTAGGTCCAGGATATTCTTATTCATTATTCAGCACATATTTGTTGAATGTCTTCTGAATTCACTAGTTGTGGTAATGGCCCAAGCAAGAGTTTTCCATGTCTGCATACAGGCAACTAATTGCTATAAAGTATGATACTAAAATAATGCAGGGTGCTGCCAAGTAGTTGATGAGATTTGAAATAGTGTGCTGGAAGGAGGAAATCCCACTGTAAGCAATGTAGGTTTAAGTTAGAATTAGAACAGAAGGGCTCTAAAAATAGGGCAAGGGAGGCAAGAAAGTAAAGGCAGTGTTTCAAGCAAAAGATAAAATCAGTGTATATCAGTATTTAAGAAGAGTTTTTGTCATTTTTTAAGGTGTATATATCTCTTTTTAAGTAAAGTGAGTTTTCTGTGGGTCAAAAAGCAAGTTCTATTTTGTGTTTCTTGTATCCCCCATGCATTTCTTAGTGCATCTCATGCTTGCTTGCCTATGAATTGATTATTAATTGGTATGGGATGATACAAAAAACATGGCAACCATAACACCTGTAATTATGGGGAACATAGGAAGGATGTGATGGAAAAGAGGAATTGTGATTTTATGCCAAATGTATGCACAATGATTCAGAGTACGTAAGCTGTTAGCTTGTCTGGATTCTTGTTTCTGAAATTACAGGCTTTGTATTCATATGCTAGAATGGGAAAGTAAAAGTACAGGTAAATACACAAGGCTGTGGATTAGTAAAGTGGGTATAGAGCTTGAGAGTCCTGGGTTCAATCTATGGCACCATATAAACACAATGTGGTGGTGTACACACCTAATCCCAGCACTGGGTGGTGAAGGCAGAAAGATCAGAAGTTCAAAGTCAGCACTGTAGGCTACACGGGGAGCTTGAGGCCACCCTGGGCTATTAGAAAAACAGACTCATTCTGAATTATACAGGTTGCTTGGAGTTTATGGCCAGCCTGGGATAAAGACTCTGTTTTTTTTAAACACTAATAAATTTAAGGAGATTGATTTTGGCTTATTAAATGTTAAATGTACCAATGAACATACCAAACTGGATGGAGAACTGCCCCTTAGCCCTCAACCATACACAAAGAACTATAGGCAACTGAAAAGGCTGGGGATTGTCCAGTGGCAACCTACCTGCAAAAAAAAGAAATCCCCAAAACCATGCATACAAGCAACATTATGTGGACTGATGAGTTAAAATAAGGAATATAAATAATAATTAATGAAAAAAGAGATCATGAATTTGAAAGATAGTGGAAATGAATATATGGAAAAAATTGGAAGGAAGAAATGGAGGCAAGAAATAATTAAATTATAATTTCAAAAGTAAGAAAACTCAAAGAAATAACTCACTGGTAAAATTTTTAAATATTTTTGTATTGTTAAATATTGAAAATAATATTTTAACTACTGTCAATAAATTGGTATTTTGTTTCAAATATATAAAACTAATCTGCGGAGGATCCAAGATGGCGGCGAGCAGTGTGGACCGCGTTTGGAGGCTCCAGTGAACAATTCAGGGAATTGCACAGATTTCTGAGCCAGGAACACCGAGGTCCGAACATCACGGCAGCAGGAGTGCTCCACGGTTCGGAGGGACCAGGGTGCGGAGGACCTACGTGCCCCTGCACACGGGAGGAGCGTGGTTTTTCTCTGATCGGAGCGGCAGCGGTAGAGGCGGCAGCACCAGCGGCACCAGCAGCGGCGGCTGAGGTTTGCAGCTCATAGCCTTCCGGTGGAGGCGATTGGTGTGGTGGCTGGTGGGAATTGCTGCGGGAGAGGGGACTCGGGGCAGGATTTGGGTCGCGTGGAGCCTTTGGACCCAGATTGGACTCGGCGGACAGTTCGGCCCCAGAGTCCCGGGTATTGGCCCGGCCCAGCAAACAATTCTGCCTGAGGCACTAACTCAGCGTGGCCATAGCTCCCCTGCTGTGGCGCAGGCTTAGTTGAGCACGCTGCTCCACACTAGGCACCACCTCAGCTCAGCAGCAGCTCCCCTGCGGTGACACAGTCTGGGCTGAGCACTTGGTTTCACCACAGGCGCTAACTCAGAGCAGCCGCAGTTCTCCTGCTGTGGCGCAGGCTTGGTGACGTGCTCGGTTCCATCCTAGGCACCACCGCAGCTCAGCGGCAGCTCCCCTGCGGGGACACAGTCCGGGCGGAGCACTTGTTCCACCACTGGCGCTAACTCAGAGCAGCCACAGTTCTCCTGCTGTGGCGCAGGCTTGGTGACGTGCTCGGTTCCATCCTAGGCACCACCTCAGCTCAGCGGCAGCTCCCCTGCGGGGACACAGTGCGGGCGGAGCACTTGTTCCACCACTGGCGCTAACTCAGAGCAGCCGCAGTTCTCCTGCTGTGGCACAGGCTGGACAGAGCTCTCGGTTCCACCAGCTCTAAGACTCTGGTTGGACACAGTGTACAGTTTGAATCCAGAATTCCTGGCTGAGATTGGTGGTCAGTTCGGGCCCTGAGTCAATAACTGACCACAGCACGCACTTTGGGCCAAAAGGCCCTAGTGGAGCTTGGTGCGTAGTCCCAGCCCAAAAATTCTGGCTGGGCCCTGTGTGCATTTTGGGCCCAAAATCCCTAGCTGAGCTTGGCAGACGGTTCTGGCCCTGAGAATCTAGCTGAGTTCTGCCCGTGGTTCGGTCCCAGTGCTCCTGGCTGGACTTGGCAGGGAACACAGAAGGCTGTGGATACCTTGGCCTGACCCAACGCTCATTCAGAGACCCAGAACAATTGCAGGATCCACAGCAGAGAGGGACTGAGGATCACTGGCTGTGAGAGACCAGAACAACAGGGCTAACCTCCTAACATCCACACCAGTGAAGCTTTGAGCTCGCAACCTAGGGAAATCGTAAGAAAACAAGTGAATCTATCATCAGACACCCTCCATTCAACTCTGGAAGCTACCCAACAAAAACAAAGACAGCAAGATGTCTAAAGGACAACGAAAAAGCATACGCAAAAAACCCCAAAACAACATGGCATCTCCAGTTTCCAGCTATCCCAAAGAAAACCACCCAGAGAACTCAAATACAACGGAAATACAAGAAAATGACCTCAAATCCTTAGTAATGAGGATGATAATGGAGGAAACAAATAAAATTCGTAATCAAATGCAGGAAGACGCAGACAAACAGGTGAGAGACATAAAAGAAGCACATAGAGTGGAACTGGAAAAATTGCAGGAAAATGCAAACAACCAGATGAAAGAAATAACTAAAACGGTTCAAGCTCTGAAGACCTATAAAGAGGCAATGGAAGAAACTCAGGAATATACAAAAAATCAGATGAAAGAAATCAAAAAATCAGTTCAAGATCTGAAAATGAAAATGGATTCAATGATAAACACACAGACAGAAGAAAAACGAGAACGTGAGACCTCAGAGAAGAAGGCGAGCAACACAGAGGTGAGCTTTTCTAACAGAATCCAAGAGATGGAAGAACGAATCTCAGGGCTAGAAGATACAATCACAGATATTGAATCAACCATTAAAGAAAATGCCAAATCTGGAAAACTCCTGACACAAAACATCCAAGAAATTAAGGACACCATGAAAAGAAGAAATTTGCGGATAATAGGCATTGAAGAAAGAGAAGACATCAGACTCCAGGGCCCAGAAACTATTCTCAACAAAATCATAGAAGAAAATTTCCCCAATCTAAAGAAAGAGATGCCTATAAACATACAAGAGGCCTACAGAACACCAAATAGAATTGACCAGAAAAGAAAAACTGCCCGCCACATAATAATCAAAACACAAAACATGCAGAACAAAGAAAAAATATTAAAAGCTGCAAGGGAAAAGGGCCAAATAACATTTAATGGTAAACCTATCAGAATTACACCTGACTTCTCAGCAGAGACCATAAAAGCCAGAAGGTCCTGGACAGAGATCCTGCAAACCCTAAGAGAACACAGATGCCAGGCCAGACTACTTTACCCAGCAAAATTATCAATAACCATTGATGGAGAAAACAAAATATTCCATGACAAAAACAAATTCAAACAGTACCTATCCACAAACCCAGCTTTACAGAAGGTACTAGAAGGAAAACTCCATCCCAAAGGGTCAAGCTACAACCAAAACTACCCAGGAAATAGATAACTATCCCATGGCAAAAACACAACTACACAAACGCTCGACTGGAAACAACATCAAAATTAAGACTCTTAACAGTCACTGGTCATTAATATCTCTCAACATCAATGGCCTCAATTCTCCAATAAAAAGACACAGACTAACCGAATGGGTACATAAACAAGACCCAACATTCTTCTGCATCCAAGAAACACATCTCACCCATAATGAAAGGCATTACCTCAGGGTAAAAGGTTGGAAAAAAATATTCCAAGCAAATGGTCACAAGAAGCAAGCAGGTGTAGCCATTTTAGTATCGAACAAAATAGACTTTCAACCAAAATTAATCAAAAGGGATGAGGAAGGACACTTCATACTCATCAAAGGTAAAGTCAACCAAGATGACATCACAATTCTGAACATCTATGCTCCCAATACAAGGGCACCCACATATGTAAAAGATCTCCTAAAAAAGCTTAAACCACACATCGATCCCCACACAATAATAGTGGGAGACTTCAACACCCCACTCTCACTGAAGGATAAGTCATTGAAACAGAAACTAAGCCGAGAAATAACATCATTAACCAATGCCATGGGTCAAATGGATCTAACAGATATCTATAGAACCTTTCACCCAAACAAGAAAGAATACACCTTCTTCTCTGCACCCCATGGAACCTTCTCCAAAATTGATCACATCGTAGGTCACAAAGCAAGCCTCAACAGATACAAGAGGATTGAAATAATACCTTGTATCCTATCAGATCACCATGCTCTTAGGCTGCAATTCAACAACAACAGAAATAACAAAAAGCCTACACGTTTGTGGAAACTAAACAACTCTCTGCTAAATGACACCTGGGTCAGGGAAGAAATAAAGAAAGAAATCAAGGAGTTTCTGAAATTCAATGAAAATGAAGAAACAACATACCCAAATTTGTGGGATACATTGAAAGCAGTGCTAAGAGGAAAATTCATAGCACTAAGTGCCTTTAAAAAGAAATTGGAAACATCGCACATAAGCATCTTAACAACACAACTGGAAGCCCTAGAAAAAAAAGAAGCAGAAACACCCAAGAGGAGTAGACGCCTGGAAATTATCAAACTCAGGGCTGAAATTAACAAATTAGAAACTAAGAAAACAGTCCAAAGAATCAACAAAACCAAAAGCTGGTTCTTTGAGAAAATCAACAAGATAGACAGACCATTAGCCAAACTAACTAAAAGGCAGAGAGACAGTATTGAAATCAACAAAATCAGAAATGAAAAGGGAGACATAACAACAGACACTGAAGAAATTCAAAGAATCATAAGATCCTACTTTGAAGGCATATACGCCACAAAATTTGAAAATCTAAGGGAAATGGACGATTTTCTTGATCAAGTTCACTTGCCAAAGTTGAGTGAAGAACAGATAAACAAGTTAAATAGTCCCATTTCCCCGACAGAAATAGAAGCAATCATCGATGGTCTCCCAACCAAAAAAAGCCCAGGGCCAGATGGTTTCAGTGCAGAATTCTACCAGACGTTTAAGGGCGAGCTAATACCGATACTCTTCAAGCTACTCCAAAAGATAGAAATGGATGGAAAATTACCAAATTCATTCTATGAGGCCATAGTCTCATTGATACCTAAACCTCACAAAGACTCAACAAAGAAAGAGAATTTCAGACCAATTTCTCTTATGAACATAGATGCAAAAATACTAAATAAAATACTTGCAAAACGAATACAGGAGCACATCAAAGATATCATTCATCATGACCAAGTAGGCTTCATTCCAGGCATGCAGGGATGGTTTAATATACGGAAATCCATCAATGTAATCCATCATATAAACAAACTGAAAATAAAAAACCACATGATTATCTCCTTGGATGCAGAGAAAGCATTTGATAAAATTCAACACCCATTCATGTTTAAAGTTTTAGAGAGATCGGGGATACAAGGCACTTTCCTCAACATAATAAAGGCTATATACAGCAAGCCAATAGCCAAAATCAAAGTAAATGGTGAGATACTCAAGGAAATTCCTCTCAAATCGGGAACAAGGCAAGGCTGCCCACTCTCTCCATATCTCTTCAATATAGTACTCGAAGTTCTAGCCAGAGCAATAAGACAACAAAAGGAGATCAAGGGGATCCAAATGGGAAAGGAGGAAGTCAAATTATCCCTCTTTGCAGATGATATGATAGTGTACATAAGTGACCCTCAAAACTCCACCAGAGAACTCCTAAAGCTGATAAACACCTTCAGCAAATTGGCTGGATACAAAATTAACTCAAAAAAGTCTGTAGCCTTCCTATACACAAATGACAAGCTTGCAGAGGAAGAAATTAGGAAAACCACACCCTTCACATTAGCCACAAGCAATATAAAATATCTAGGAGTTACCCTAACTAAGCAAGTGAAGGACTTGTATGAAAAAAATTTCAAAACTCTGAAGAAAGAGATTGAAGATGACCTGAGAAGATGGCGTGATCTTCCTTGCTCATGGATCGGGAGAATTAACATAGTAAAAATGGCCATCCTACCAAAAGCAATCTACAGATTCAATGCAATCCCTATCAAAATAACTACACAATTTTTTAAAGACATTGAAAGTTCAATTCTGAACTTCATATGGAAAAACAAAAAACCCAGAATAGCTAAAACAATCTTGTACAATAAAAGATGCTCCGGAGGAATCTCCATACCTGATCTCAAACTGTACTATAAAGCAATAGTACTTAAAACAGCATGGTACTGGCACAGCAACAGGCTGGTTGATCAGTGGAATCGAATCGAAGACCCAGATATGAATCCACACACATATGGTCACTTGATTTTTGACAAAGAAGCCAAATCCATTCAATGGAAAAAGGATAGCATCTTCAACAAATGGTGCTGGTCTAACTGGAGGTCTATGTGTAAAAAAATGAAACTGGACCCATATTTGTCACCTTGCACAAAACTCAAATCCAAGTGGATTAAAGACCTCAACATAAAACCAGAGACACTAACTCACTTAGAAGAAAAAGTGGGAAAGAGCCTGGAACATATTGGCACAGGAGACAACTTCCTGAACAGAACACCAACGGCCCAGGCCTTAATGTCAACCATTAATAAATGGGACCTCATGAGGCTGAGAAGCTTCTGTAAGGCAGGAGACACTGTCAAGAGAACAAAGCGACAGCCTACAGACTGGGAAAAAATCTTCACCAACCCTACATCTGACAAAGGTCTAATATCCAAAATATATAAAGAACTCAAGAAATTAAACACCACCAAAGCGAATAACCCAATTGAGAAATGGGGCTTGGAACTAAACAGAGAATTCTCAACAGAGGAGTATCAAATGGCTGAGAAACACTTAAAGAAATGCTCAACCTCCTTAGTCATCAGGGAAATGCAAATCAAAACAACTCTGAGATTCCATCTTACACCCATCAGAATGGCTAAGATCAAAAATTCAAGCGACACCACATGCTGGCGAGGATGTGGGGAGAGAGGAACACTCCTTCATTGCTGGTGGGAATGCAAACTAGTACAGCCACTTTGGAAATCTATCTGGTGCTATCTCAGAAAAATGGCAATAGGGCTTCCTCAAGACCCAGCTATCCCACTCCTTGGAATATACCCAGAAGATGCTCCAGCACACAACAAGAAAATTTGCTCAACCATGTTCATAGCAGCCTTATTCATAATAGCCAGAACATGGAAACAGCCTAAGTGTCCCTCAGTAGAAGAGTGGATAAAGAAACTGTGGTACATATACACTATGGAATACTACTCAGCTATTAAAAACAAGGAATTCCCGAAATTTGTGGATAAATGGATTGAGCTAGAAATGATCATAATGAGTGAGTTAACCCAGAAGCAGAAAGAATCAAATGGTATATACTCACTTATATCTGTATACTAGCCCAAGGGGCATGTCCCACGAAAGCCTTCACTTACCAGGAAACTGGGACAGAGGGGAAGGCATCCTATTGGGACTCTAAATGAGAGACGCATGGGAGAACAGCAAAATAAAAGGATCCAGAGGGTCCTAGAAATCTACAAGTAGAACAATATGATAGGCAGATTTGGGCCCAGGGGTCCCGCTCAAACTAAGGCACCAGCCAAGGACAATACAGGAGGTAAACTTTAAACCCCTTCCCAGATCTAGCCAATGGTCAGAATATTCTCCACAGTTGAGTGGAGAGTGTGATACGACTTTCTCACATACTCTGGTGCCTCACATTTGACCATGTCCCCTGGAGGGGGAGACCTGGTGGCACTCAGAGGAAGGACAGCAAGTAGCCAAGAAGAGACTTGATACCCTATGAGAATATATAGGGGGACGTAATCCCCCTCAGGAACAGTCATAGGGGAGGGGAATAATGGGAAAATGGGGGGGGGGGAGGAATGGGAGGATACAAGGGATGGGATAAACATTGAGATGTAACAAGAATAAATAAAAAAAAAAATTAAAATTAAAAAAAAAAAAAAAAAAAAAACTAATCTGCACAGGCACAACAAATGACAAACAATAGTTATATTTCTCTTTAGAGTCTGAGGAATGCAGAAAAATGATAACATTGAAGAAAATATAAAATAAGTTGGCAGAGAAAAAAGCATTATTGAACAAAGACCATCAGTTACATATGCTTAAGATAGAGGTGGCCTGAGTCTAGTATATGGGAGAATTTTAAAGCACAAAAATAGCTCCAACAGATTGCCCTACATCTCAGCACAAGACTATGTAACAGAAGCTTTTATGCATATAGTTGTTCCCAAGGGGCCAACTTGTTGGTAATGCCTGGCAACAAGTCTCCTCGAACGCCTGCTGCTGACAGAACCATCTGGTCCGGGATGCAGTGCCAGAAAGAAGAGCTATCAGCGTTCATTGCCGCCTCCTTTGTTCCTTTGTTCCTTTCACTTAGTTTTCACAATATTCAGAATGTGAAAGAAAGGAAATTAGTATACATCCACACACATAATTCTGTTTAATTATTCTTAATAAATATACCTTTTAGATATTCTAAAGTTGACTGTATTTTCCATTGTTTGTACATCATAAAACAAAAATGTAGCCAATAGAAGTAGCTCAATGCTAAACACTCACCTAACATATTCAAAGATTGGGGTTTATCCCTAACCCCACAAAACAAATCAAAGGCAGATGTGTTAATATGTAAACATTATATTTTAGGTTGTAAACTCATGGAAGAGAGGCCATGGTGTGTAAGCAGTATACTGAGTTAGCAGGCATATTTGTACTAAGAGAATGAATAAAGTATTGTTCTTAAAGGTCATTGATTACTTTTATTAGTAATATCTCCTTGTGTATTGCCTATAAATCAGGAATTATGTTTAATACTTAAAACTGAAAATGTGTATCCACCCTACACTGCTGTTTCTCTTAGGTGTATAATATGTTCAGGGTTGAACTTTTATAACAGCAGCTTAGGGTGGAGCACACATTCCAATGTTAGCAGTGCTTAGGTTAGGGTGAATTTTACCTAGTCCACTGTCACATTGTGAATATAGTTCTTCCATTCAGACTGTTAAATGCTGTGCATTTTAAGGAAACTGTATATATTTATCATTCACAGCTAATGACCAGTCCTCTCTTTGGCTATGTATATCAGATTTCTGATAAAATTCTTTTGGTTTTGGGGTTTTTTTAAGTTAGATATTTGTACGTGAAATTTATTAATTTTAGCTGCTTGCAAAAACAATTCTTGAAAAGTAGGAAAATGTGATTTTATGCTAGGATCTCATTTGTAATTTTGTTTTCTTGGATACAGTAGATATCTTGCCCTGTCATAGTCTTCAGCAGTCTATGTGAGAATACCAATGTGTTTGGTTAGTCATCTCTGCTTTATACTTATGTGCTTCATCATGAGCCCACAAGAAGTATTTTGTCCATTCTTTGAAAATCTCATGCATGTTTAAAATATGCCTGGATTATACTCACCTCTCACACCTTCCCTATACTTAAAGACTTTGGCAAAGTAGCATGTTATTTAATATTGTTTCCCTTTTCACCAATTCTGCTGGAATACTGTGAAAACTTACACTATTGGATACAGTACAATATTTTCTTTCTATTTCTTTCTGATCACATTGCTTCTTTGTGCAATTTATATTTGCTTTTCAGAACTCTTTTCTTTTTCCACCAAGTCTTCTGATTTTCTCCATGATCTTTGTTTCCATGTGTGCATGAAAGAATCAGGATTGTCTTTGTATATTTGAAAATGATGTCCAATATTGGTATCATTTGCCTTTTCCTTAAGATCTCATACTTGATATTTGGTGACAAACTTATCTTTTGTTAGGCTTTTTCACTGTAGTGTGATTTGATTTTTTTTCTTATTGAGAGGGGTTTGTTGTTCTCTTTGTCTTAAAGACACATTAAATTTTGAAATATTATCTGTTAGCTTTGAACTTTTTCAAACCTACTTTATTTGGGGTTCTTTAATGCCTTTACCTCCCTTCCAATCCATCTACCCTAGATAGGGGAGAAAAGAGGTTAATGAGAACAGGAGAAGTAGACCTTTCCAGACTCAGTTCCTTGGAGCAATTCCACTGGTGTAGTTGGCAGGACTCCAGCAGATCCGTTAAACAGGAAAGCAGCCACTCAGCAAAGGTGACTGCAACCACAGCGGCCAGAACCCGGAGCAGCAGCCAGAACCTCAAAGGAATGATTCTCTCCAGTAGTGTCTCGAAGGGGAGCGATGAACAGGCAAAAATATGAAATGATGCCAAGACCAAAAAGCCCAGCCTCCTATTTTGGGCTCCTTTCTCCTCTCAGAGTCCATTCTAGGATATTTATCAGTTGGCAAAGACCATGCCCTCACAAAAGCTGGTCCCTCTTCTAGTGGCCAAACATCACCTGTTCTCTCACAAGTCTGTTTCCAGTGGAAAGACACCACACACACCCTCACACAAGTCTGTTTCACATCCCACACTTGGGATCAAAATAAAAACAAAAACATATTTACGTCCTCTACAATTATCTGCTTTTTTGTGGCCATTCCTCGTTCTTTAGGTACTACTCCTCTTGAGGATTGAAGTGAGTTGTTTCCATGTCTTGTTTCTGAGTGTTTGTGATCATAGATAAACAGATACTTATTATTCACCAGTCTAGAGGTTCTTCGATTGATCTATAATCAAACTGCTATATTGTTAATATAACTGAGGTTCAAAAGTTACAAAATGACAAATGTTTGGTCTTGTGACAAAATTAATTTAAAGAAAGCAAGTACACCAATAAGCATTATGTCACTGTAGTGCACTTAGCCTCCTGGCTTCACTGATCCCAATCCCTGGTTAGTTGGTATCACTGTTTCTGACCATGTGCAGAGGCAAGACATTATGACCCAGATGCTCACCTCTTCAGCTGGAAGGGAAATAGGCATGACAAATGAACCAAGAGTATCTCCTTTGATGGCTCATCCAGAGTGATGTAATATTTTCCCACGAGGTCCTGCTTTCAGAAGGTTCTACCACCTCTCATTAACATCACAGGCTGAGGACCAACGTTTACTTATGGCTTGGAGAGACAATTAATATTCAAATAATAAATATTACAATACAAATGCTCCAAAAAAGCATGTTACATGGTAAAAAGACAAAGTAATTTTAAAAGAGAATATGAATTAAATTTATAATTTAGATTGCTTTCAAGAAGTTCTAGAGAAATTCTGTATACATATTACCGTTTTAAAACTTCAACTTATGCTGTAAAGCTGTCCATAAGAAAATTTCAAGTTCAGAAAATTCAAAGACAAGTCCTTTCAATATGTTAAGAAATAAATAATGTTAATATTATGTCTTTTCAAGCAAAACAAAACAAAGCTCAAAACAAAACTCCAAAACTATAAGACCATTCTTTCAGTTAGCCAAAATCATGCTTATAGAAAATGACCACCAACCACATCAGGACATAAGAAGAAAACAGCAGCCATTCTTTCTTATGAACCGAACAGCAGCAATTTCAAGAATGAGTTATTAGTTCCATTGAAAAATATTTGATCATATTATGTTTATTATAAAAGTTCAAGTTGGTTCAATATTAACAATTTGAAAACAAAAAGGAAGAAAAGCAAACAAGTTCAGATGAAACAGCAGAGTAAAGAGAAAATGATTATCTCAATAATGCCAAAAAATACTTTCTGCAATTCAGCACTAGCATAAGAATTTAAAAAGCTGAGGAGATTCATTCAACATCACATTTTTTTAGAATAAAAGGAAGGGATGAAATTACAAGTCATTTCTTTTAAGTTAAAACAAATCAAGGATTTATTAGCATTTCTACTCTGCCCCTTAATAGAGATGAGTGAACAAAAAGCTATAACAAAATAAACAAAACATAAGTTACTTTTACAAAACCACAAAAATCTTGCTCATGGATTAGATATAATGGGATAAGAGTGTATTACTAGATCTGTAATAGGGCAAAAACATCTATAGTAAGAAGTAATAAATAAAATGCCTCCTGTGGATATCAACCAAATATGGCAGAGTAGGTTGCAGTAAGGCTAGATACCACCCTTTTATTAAGGCTAAATTCAAACCCTTAGGAGGAAAATGGTCAGAGACAGCTCCCACTACCAATGTTAGGAGTCCCACAAAGAGACCAAGAAACACAACCATAACATGTATGCAGAGGCTCTAGGTCAGACCCATGCAGGCCTCCTTACTGTCTGTTTGTCTCTGTTAGCCCCTATGAGCCCAGGTTACTTGATTCTGTGAGTTTTCTTTGCTGTCTTTGATGCTTCTGCTTTCTACAATCCTTGCTCCCCTTCTCCCACAGTATTCCCTGAGCTCCACCTAATGTTTGGCTGTAGGTCTCTGCATCTGTTTCCATAAATTGCTGGATGAAGCCTCTCTTTTATGCTAGGCCCCTGTCTACAAATATCGGTAGGAATAATTTCATTGGCTTTTTAAAAAATTGCCAGTATTGTTTGGTTCCTTCCTGCACCTCTGGGCTATCCAGCCTGTTTTGTGGCCCTCTAGGTAGTGACAGGTATGGGCTCCCTCTTGTGGCATGGGTGTCAACTTGGACCAGTCATTGGTTGGCCACTCCCATAATTTCTGTGTATCCTTTATCCCAGCATATCTTGTAGGCAGGACAAATTGTAGCTTGAAGGTTTTATGGCTTTGTTTATATTAATCCCTCTACTGGAAGATTTGCCTGGTCTGTAGCCATCACTACTTGGAGCCTTATCTAGAGTCAACTTCATAGATTACTAGAAGTTTCCATTGCACCAGGTTTCTAGCTCATCCACAAGATATCTCCTAATTCCTGTTGTCTCTCCCAGTACTCTCTCTCTCAATCCTCCCCCAGCATTATATCTCCAGTTCCCATCCCCACCTGACCCGAGTACCCATGTAATATTTTATACTTTCCTGGGAACTATTGTTGCTCCATGTTATGTACTCACATCTGAAGATTTGGAGCTAGAACCACAAGTGAGAGAGAACATACCGAGTCTGTCTTTCTGGGTCTGGGTTACCTCACTCAATATAACCTCTTTTAGGTCTATAATTACCCGAAATTTTCATGGTTTTATTTTTCCTTACATAATAACCAGTATTCTATTGTGTACACCTCTCACATTGCCATTGCTCATTCATCTGTCGATGGGTCTTCCAAAAGTTCTTAGAAATATATGTATATTAGAAGATGCCAGAAATTGTGCAGAAACCAGAGGTGTGCTAAAAATGGTTTATCAAAAGTGCAATGCTTCTTAGATATGTTACTGACCCTGTATAGAAAATGACAACCTAACCTGTTTTTTAAAATTAACATAATTATTATAATAACTATTTATAAAGAATAAAACTGCAAATTAAAAATAAATGTATCATAATGCCATCATGAATAAAAATTTAAGATTATTTCTTAAACAAAATGTAACAATTGTAAATTATTCTAAACTATATGAAATTATAAACGATATTTTATAGAAAATAACTTGATGACTATCCAGAATGTACAAATAATTTCTATGAATCACTAAAGGACAAATTTTCAGTAGCAAATGGCAAAGAATGACCCAGAAAGAGGACTCTAAATGGTCCATTTCCGTGTATAAAGATGAACTCATTGCTGATCATGGAACAGCATGTTTAAATTACAAGATACTTTTTTACAACCACTATTAGATAAACAATTCAAGTCAGAACCAGGAGTAGGGGCACTTCCTGTACTTTGGAAACTGAAGCAAGAGGCTTGTAGGTTTCAGGCCAGCCTAGGCTACATACTGAAACCTTGTCTCCAAGCAAACAAACAAACAAATAGTAAGTAAGTAAGTAAAAGTCTCAAATATGAACAAACCTAATCAAGATTGGAATGTATACAAGGAACCCATTTATTACTAATATAAATACTAATTGAGCAATGTTAAGTAATGTTGAGTATTTTATTACCACAATTATATGCTGCAAGAAGATGAAATAAGTGTCTTACTTTATGCTCCAAAATGGACAGGTCTGCAAAACACAATGATAAATCAAAGATACCTCATGGAATGCAAAGATCTGGTTCAGTTTATGTAAACTTGAGAGATAAGCCAGAAGAAAGCTGCATACTATCTAACAGCACAGACACGAGTTGTAGGATGCAGTGCTTCTCTGAACAGGAAGCGTGAGCGATGCACACCTGTAGGGGAGCGTGAGCGATGCACACCTGTAGGGGAGCGTGAGCGATGCACACCTGTAGGGGAGCGTGAGCGATGCACACCTGTAGGGGAGCGTGAGCTGACAAGAGAGGACTGCAGTATACACAGGGAAAAACACAAAAGAGCTTCCCTTGAAACATCTGTGCAGAGGTGAGTGTTTTTATTATCCACTCTATTTTCATGTAATTGTACAGAGTCTTCAAGATATGAAACATCACTAAATAATTTTCACTGAAGAGACTTTTTTGATTTACTACTTAAATGGTCACTATTTTCAAGTTCTCAAATATGAAATTTTGAAAGTAATCCTATCAATGGTTTATAAATACTGAGTTAATATACAAAAGACAAACCTAAAATAGAAATTATGTTATCCTGTAGAGGACTGTTAACTCAGAACATGGTTGTTCTGGCAAGAGAGCACATCCAAAGATCTGTGTGATCTGGCTGGAATACAACCATGCCTTTAATCCAGGAGACAGAGGCAAAACGATCTGAGTTCAAGACCAGCTTCGTATAGAACAAGATTCAGGTAAAGAAAGGTTTAGATCCAGATGTGATGATACATGCCTTTAATCCCAAATAAAGGTAAAGTTAGTTTGTAGAAGGAAACACCCATGTTTCAAAGTGATGTCTAGTTGAGTGGCAGAAAAGGTGACAAATCAGAGGATATTTGACAGAATAGGATATTACTTAGGCAGTTTTTCAGAGAGAGGAGGCAGTTTTTCTAGGACAGTAGTAGAGAGATGGGTTGCAGAGAGACAACTCAGGTACAGATGGAATGAGCCAGAAAACGAGAACAAACCAGAAGACTAGAGCAGGTTGCTGAGTTAGTTAGAGGACAAGCAGAGCAATTCTGGGGTGAGAGAGAAGCCATATTAAATAAATTAGCTGGGAGAAGAGTTTGAGCCAGAACAGCTGAGTTGAACCAGCCAGCCCAGAGCTCAGAAAGAACAAGTAAGGATGATCTTATTAAACAGTAAGTTTCAGAGGCTAAAACTTTCTAGGCCTAGATTAGACTTTATAGAGACTAGAAGCTTCTAGGACTAGGCCTAGGTTAGTAGAAAGAAGCAGTAATTTTCCCAGACACCCAAGCAAGGAGAATAAAAGTTAATTTACATTACCCTTTATATCTTTATAGAAACTGGCCAATAAAGGTGAAGTCTTGCAAGTATTCTGTGCCCAGCCATTCAGCTCTGCTCTCCTTGGAGGTCCAGGAATTTCTGACTTTCCCTTCTATACTTGGCGGGGGCGGGGGGTCTTTGATTGTTTGTTTTGTTTTGACTGTTGGTCCTAAATCAAATTTTTCTTTCAATGATTTATATAAGCAAGCTAAGTAGACCAGAAAATAGTTGTTATGGCACAGATGTGTTTGGACTGAGGACAAGTGAGGCATCATCTGTGTGTAATATCCATTCAGTGCTTATTCTGGGATGGTTAAGGGAGTCATAATGCTGCTTCCTGGGATTAAAAGCATTTAGAGATAGCCAGAACTGGGGGGGGGAGTACTGTGGGGGGGAGGACAGACGGAGGCAGGGGCGGGGGTGGGGGGGAAGCGAGGGGACGGCACAGGTGGGTTTCAGTGTGGGGAAAGTGAGTAGATGTGAGATCCGGCAAGAGGCTTTCATTCAAGAGTGGTTTAGTGTGGGCTTAGAAAAATCATGCATCACCACTGGGTTTCAGCTTCCTTGTCAGATATTTGAAAATGCTCTCTGGATAAAATATTATGCCCATGATTTTAGATATCTGAACATCATTAATCTCATATATCCTTTGGGAAGCATGGCAAGATTTAGAGCCATTTCGGTGAAGCTGAAATAGAGATTTCTACAGACAGTTCTGATTCCAGACTGTTTAAATATCTTGCATGTACAGAGTGTTAAATACAAGCTGTATTTTATTATATCCTTTGTCATGTGTTCCAACTGATTTGAAAATGCAAAGCCATGTTCTCACATTTTTTCTCCCCTTCTGGGAAAGAACAGGTTTTGAGAGAGAATGAAACCCATTGTCCTACCACTTGCCACCAATCAGAGTACAATAAGTTTCTAAAAAATCTCTTCTCTTGCAAGAAAGAGTGTTTCAAAACAAAACATCATAAAGTTTAGGTTGTAGTTTAGAGTTTTAAATTCATCCATGACCTCAAATATATATCCAGACTCAAACGTCCACTATCTCCCATTCCTTGTTTTAGTGAAAGACACAGAGAGGATTTATGAATTTTTTATTATCACTGTGTTTTTGTTTTGATTCCAGGTATGGGATACAGAGTTGCTTCAGAATGCCTACAGCTGCTAACTATGATTGTCTTGTGTTCTGGGTGGATGAGTTTTGTCAACAGCAGATAGTTTAATTCTGAGAACTCTGCAGAGGGCATAAATGGGACATCCCTGAGAGGATTTGTGTTGGCTTTGTTTCTTTACAATAAAACTTTATTATACAACCCAACTAGCTTATACAAGAAGGAAAAAGGTTAAAGGGACAAAAGAGTGAACCTTCCGGTAGCCGTTCCACTGGACAGGTCTTTAGGTGTCTCTCTGGCCTGCGTGCTGGTCCAGCTGGTCTGCTGCTCTCCCCGCGCTCTCCCACCCCGCCTCGCTGACTTTGTTGTTCTCTCTTCCCCAACTCCCTGAGTCAGTAGGAAGGACCTTCTCCTTCTCCCGGTGAGGGTCAATTAGAAAGACAATAGTCCAGGTGGGGTTCCCAGGTCTGCTTCCTGAATTCCAGACCCAGGATGGCTCCACTCAGTCTGTCACAAGGTATTCATGGGGTGCCCCAAGGGTAAAGCCCGCCAAGACTGCTCCCACCTGTGACAAGGCTTATTCTTTTCCACAGATTTGTGGTGGATGCCATTCCCACTTCTGATTCTCCCGGTGGTAGTGGTCTCTGTTGCTGCTGGTTCCTGGTACTGTATTTGACAGTACATTTGATGGATTGATGGATTTCATGTTTGCTAAATTGCTGGATATTCTGACAATAAAATTTAGATTTGCCCTTTGGAAGCCAATGCCCATGATCCACAGAAATTGGCCTTAAGAGCACTACACCCCCTTTCCCCTCTAATCTTTTTTCTCATCTACCTGGTGTTTGGTTGGAATAGATTGGGCTGGAAAAGGGTATTAGATATAACAACCCAATAAAGTAGCCCAAGAAGTATAACTACAAGTGACAACCAGATTAGGTGCTAGGCATAACGGGAAATCTGGTTTCTAATGCCATAGAGGAGACGGCAGGGTACAAAGAAATGGATAGTTTGTTTCAGGACGCCAGCAAAAAGCTTATTGCAGATTCTACCATGGGGTTCTTTCCCTCTTTGCTCCCACAGTATATTTTTCTATTTTTTCTTTGCTTCTTCTTGTATTTTATTTTTAAAAATTGAGAGAATGTCTCTGAACAATGGGAAAAGTTGAAAGTAGATATGAAGGGGTCTAAGAAACAAAAAGTGGATAAAATAAGATAGCTAGAAAGGTCACTCTTTCTCCTCTTTTTGAAATGGTTCTAGAATTGGCTGTGAAACTAGAGAGGTTACAGGTGGAGATAAAAGCACTTGGGAAGTAAACAAAACCAGAGAGATGAGAACAAAGCGTTCAGACCTACCTAATGACTGATCATAGGAGCTTTCCATAGGATGAAAGAGGGAAACAGACTGGGCTAGAAGTCAGATTGCTACCCTGCCCTGTGTAGAGGATTTAAGTCCTTGAAGCCTCTGGGTAGGACAGAGAACAGGAAGAAGGAGGCCATACAGGGTGACAGGATTTAAGAGAAACATCTTGTTTTGAGAGAGAGTTAATCTTGAGCCAAGTATACCACCAGAGGAGTGGCCTAGGATTATGAAGTCACCATCAGTTTTCCCAGTAACTGTGCAGCACATGGCTGATAATGGTGTTGACTGTAGTTAAGATGGAATAAGGTTATATCCAATAGAAATTGTAGAACTGAGGCATTTTAAAGAAGCTATTGCTTCCTATGGATGCACTCTCCTTTTGTAAAACAAATATTAAGTAACTGGGCTACCAAAATATAATTATTCCCAAAGATTGGAAGGGAATGGTGACAGCTGTGCTAGAGGCCAGTCAGCAGTTACAGTGGTTAATGTGGAGGAGGGAAGAAGCAATGAATATTGAATAATGAAATAAATATTGTATAAATAGATAGATAGATAGATAGATAGATAGATAGATAGATAGATAGATAGATATTCTGACCTACAGGAACAAATTTGATTTGATGATGCCATTATAGAACAATGTTACTTGATGACTTTAAGAGCGTGGGACAAATTTGAGGAGACTGGGAAAAGATCTACTTCACTAAGATAATACAAGGCTCTGGCAAAGCCTCTACGCCACAGACCAGCTGTGGGATCAGAGAGAAGAAGATAAAGTCTTGGTGGTTCCATGGTAGGGAGAATTGAGCAGGCAGGGAACAGATGGTTAAGGGAAACCAACTGTTGGCTGAACAACTTGTCATAGGTATTAGTTCTTGAGAACAGGTTAAGGAACAGAGGAGAAAGTAAATATTGGACGAGACATACATGTGGTACAAACTGAAAGGCCTTCCATCCCAGGAGAACTTTATTTTTCTTCTACTTTTTCCTTTCTTCTTGTGCCAACCTCAGTGCTTTATTTAAAGTAAAATTCACAAAGTTTTTTCATTACAGATTACATCATGATTTTCTCATCTTGTACAATCAATAGAGCCTTTAAAAATCAACAAAGCAAGACAATCTAACAAAGAAATACAAACAGTTCTGCATAACCTACAATAAGTCATATAGCAAAAATCAATCATTATCCAAGCAATGGTCAGCATAACCTGATTATTATTTCTTAAAAAGTACTCAGGAAAGTTTAATCATAAATTTCCCTGAGCTAATGCCAATGTGTTTACATGACTGTCATACCAAAATAGCTTGAAACTAAATGTTTTTAACACAGAAAAAACTTGGCTTACTTCCAGCCCCAAACCAACAGGTGTTCTATTCAAACCTTGACTAACTGCCAAGGGGTCTTCTCTTATAAAATATCTGAAAAGCATGACATTCCAAGCCCACCTTTTTTTTTTTACTTTCAAAGCAAATTCTAAAGAAACAAATTTTATTTTTCTACAGCTAACAATACATAACAAGGTACTATTATGTCAAAATCCTAACTCTCTTTTCAGGCAGTCGGCTTGCCTGCTCATAGTCAGAGGCACGAATCTCTCATTATTTTAAGCCTTTGGCCAGAGGCCTTCTTTCAACATTCTCTGTGGGGAAAGGTTTTTCCAGTTGAATTTACTTAGGGCTGAGAAATAGAGAAAAGGGGATTTTTAGGAGCAAAAGCAGATTTCAAAGTAGATTTTAGGCAAAATTATACCTGAACCATATATAATATTTAAGGGCAGTGGTGATCAGCTGGAGATATTTGGAACTTGGTCAAGCAAAACCTCAGCAGCTCTTCTGGATGTCTAGAGACCATGCTGGACAGTCAGAGGTCTTTGGAACTTTGTCAAACAAAGCCTCTATAACTTTTCCTCATGCCTATGACACTCCACAGATTTCTTGCAGAGATAGGTTCCAGAAGTAAACAAGGCTGTAGCAGACCCTGTTACTAGACAGGTGCTGATAGAGATCATTGGTGTTTGAGAATGCAAATACCAAAGGGAAGAGAATAATTAATTGAACTATTAAAAGCATAAGCAGCACCAAGATGGATGGATATTGGATTTATGAGCATCGTGCCAACACTATAGGACAAGCTATAGCTAGAGGTCTCAGATATCAAAATTCCAGGTACTTTAATTGCAGTGAATTTGGCTATTTAGAAAAAGCTGTAAGGTAAAGGCTTCAGAGATAAAAATTTCATGTGTGTTAATTCTGAGGAATCTTACTTGTAGTATTATTGGGTACTAGTTTAGTTAATTAAAGAAATATGATTTATTTAGTATCCTGTATATGTTTTCAAAGCTAAGCAGTAAGTAGCTAGAAACAAGTTCTAATAAACAGTATTCTATTCAGATATTCTATAGATAGAAAGATGGCTTTCAAACACTCCAAAGATCTACAGAATATGGCATTTAAGATGCTTTAATAATAAAAGGATTTTCTGTGATAGAGACATATCTGCTTCTGGTAGTACCCTCAATTTAGTTCAAAGAAGATGATGAACACTGACAAAGTCCACCTGTAGTTTTCTCCAAATGTGACAAAGCTAGCCATTGGGGGAAAAAAACCTGTTCTTATCTTGACTGCTGACAGCAGGCTCTCTAAACTGGACAAGCAGGACATTGGAAAGTCAATTGGTCGACTTTACAGAAACAAGGTAGGCAAGTCCTTCCTTCTTCACTGATAAATCTGTCAGATCTTCTAGTCCTGAAGGCCAAAGTCTGGATGCCTCAACAGTACAGAGAACCTTGAGTGACTATCCAGGCAGTCAGAAATCTCTGTCATTTCTATAGTTTTGGGAGCTGCTTGCTCTGCACTTCCTGTCTTCTCAGGTAGTATTTATTCTTTTCAGGTCTCTCATGAGGTTGAAACTAGACAGTTGTACAGTTTCCCTTATTAAATATTAAAAACATAAAATCTTAAGTATTTAGGATTTAAGAAAATGTTTTAGGGTCTAAAAATGATTTTAGGTTGATAAATACAAGCTATGATAAGAAAATGATTTAGCTCCAGAACTTTGGACGCACCAGCATAGGATAGATACTGAAGTATTATCACCAAGATTGTAAAATACGTATGTACTGAACATTGTAAATATAATTTTTACTTGATAGTTCTTATATTTGCTCTTATTATATACAATTTGTTTATGTTAGAGGAAAGGACATTTTTTACTAAAAGGGGAAATGTAGTGAGAATTTTGGTTTCTTTGAGAACCCGGTTATATTATGTGAATATGTTTTTGTTTTGATCTAGTATGTGGGATATCAAGATGATTCCAATTGTATATAGCCATTGACTATGGTTGTCTTGTGCTCTGGGAGGGGTATGGTTTCTGTCAGCTGCAGATGGTTTAATTCTGGGGATTCTGGAGAGGGTATGAATGGGAAATACATGAGATGGTAGCTGCTCTCCTGCTGCTGCTCCTGCTGCTGGTGGTCCTTGCTGTTGTTGCTTCCTGTTGCATTTGCTGTTGTGTTTAATGGATTGTTAGATTGCTAGTTTGGTAGTTTGCTGGTTTTCTGATTTTCTTGATTCAGTCAATGAAGATTGGACTTGTCCTTAGGAACCCAATACCCCTGATAAGCAGGAAGTAGTCTAAAGAGGTCTGTTCCCCATTTCCCCTCTAGCCGTTCTTGTCTGCCTAGTATTGTGAAGTTAGAAAGAATTGGAACAGGAAAAGGTGGTATATATAAGAACCCAATAAAGTAACCTAAAAAAGTATGCCTATAGCATGGTACAGACACAGCCAAAAGAAATAATGCCTAATTAAGAGTAGACTTCCTGAATTCTACCTCAGAACTGTAATTGTTTTATTCTTTTTGGTAATGAAGAATGCAAAACTGATTATACAAATATGATAAAAAAAATTATAGTCAGGTAAAAATTAGCAGAATATTATTATCCTAATTACTATTTTATGTAAAGTATGTACTTGGAATATATACATATATATATACACATATATATCATCAGACTTTAATTCAAAATTTGAAAATGTTTCAAATTTCAAAATCCAGAATGAAGATAAATATTTTAAAAGGCTTGTATGATTCAGACATGTCCCTATATTATGATTCTCCCAATGTGAAAGGTCACACAAAAGGTCTCACTAGAGTGAGAGTTCCTTCTCACTGTGGTGGTACCACAGGAAACCATAGCCTTCCTACCTCCTCAAATATACCAGTGTAGCAATGCTCTGTACATAGGAATGTCCTGATGTGAAATTTGGAATCTAGGAAAAGGGTGATATTTTTCAACAGTGTCAAGGACTTGGGAAAGCCATGTTGAGAATACAAAACATTGTCCTCAGAGACAGGCCTGGTGAATGTACATTCACTGCATAGGAAGCAATGGCTGGGTGATCTGTCTTCAGCCAAGTTTTATGGAGGTCCTGAAGGCAAAATCGTCCTGGAGTTCTGAAGAAACCAGTTAGGAAATATATTGACCCGGACCTGACTGTGAACACTGCACTCACCTGTGGATGTGGGTAGTCTTAGTTTCCTGGGTACTGGAAGAAGCTATACCCACCTGTGCTCCCCAACATCAAGCCAGTAAGGGTTAACCCTAGCTGCATAACATAAGCAGCCCCATCAGGCAACTCGAGCAAAGTCAGAGACTGTGCTGTATTTTCAGTAAATGAGTAGAGAGATATTCCACATGAATGACAAGCCAAAGAGTAGAAGCAAAGGTATTCTCAGGCAGCACAGATGTGCTTTCTCTGATTATATTGGATTGCATATCTATGTAAAATAATAAAAATAATTACCCTCATTTAGCCATGCCATACAGTAACAGGACATGGAAGACTTGTCCCTCACTGTGGCTGAATATTCATCCTTAAGTATAGGAAACACCCAGGACAGAGTATGTTCAAGGTCACTAAGCAAATCTTAACAAACATAAGAATATTTAAATGAATTTAATTCTTTTTCCTAATAACAATTAAATAAAATCATAATTTATAAAGACATGGGAGCATTCATAAATACATAAAAATTAAACAGACACTCATACTATTTCTGATAGTTGTCAATTGTGCTAATTGTCAAATGGACAGCAACTAGGAGTTGCACCTGTAGGGGATTGTCTTGATTATGTTAATAAATGTGAGAACCCCCATCTTAATTGTAGGTAAGGCTATTCCATAGCCTGGACTCAATAGGATACACAAAGCAAGCTGTGTATTTCATTGTTGCTCTCTGCTTCCTGCCCATGAATGTTATGTGTTCAGCTTTTGCTGCTGTTGTTTCCCCACCAGGATGGAATCTTGTGTGCTGACTTTTTGTCCTGAAATTTAAATACTGCATACTTTTTGGTGGAGTCCAAAGGCCCCAAATCATTTGTCTGTGTGCTATTACTCTAACTGCAACCAAAGGCAATTCAATTTTTTATAACAGTGTCTTTGATTTCTTTTTCTTTCTTAACTGCTCTTAAATCTTCAACAGGAAGCCAAAATAAATCATTTTCCCTCAAGTTTATTTTGCCAGAGTATTTTATTACCAAAATAAAAAATCAATTAAGATACTATAAAATGAGAAATAAAAATACAAATTTGAAAAAAAATCCTCAAGGGACATGAAATGAGAGCAGCTATATTGAGACTTATGAGGAGATGGGAAAGAAATGCTAAGAGAAGAAGTTTATCACATCAAATGCCTACATCATAAAAACAAGGATCATAAATAAATGTCCAAAATTTATATTTTAAAAAAAATAGTAAAATAAGGAATTGAGTAAAATGAGTAGGAGGAAAATTATGATTGTAGAGAAAAAAGGAAAGCAGACAATAAGAAAACAACTTTAAATTTTTTACTAAATTTTAGTTTAAATTTTTTAAACTTAATATTTTGATTTTTCAGATTAATGATAACAAGAAATCCTTAGCTAGAACAAGACTCCCCCACAAACATCATTATTAATATCAGAAATGAAAAAGGAGAGATATGTCAACTGATTTTATGTCAGTAATTCATTGTTGTATTCCATTAACTCAGACGTGAGAAGAAGCAGACAGCAAACATCTTTAGAAGTGCATGTGCTATGACCAAGTAGGATTTATCTATGGGATGCAAATATGCCTCGTCAAATAGTGTGATAGGTCACGTTTACAGAATGTAAGATGAAGAAATCAAAAGATGTAAAGAATTTTCAACACCCATGGGAAAAATCCTCACTAAATAAGATGGAAAATACCTCAATCAATAATGAGCATTTTTGGAGAGACAGCATCTAATATCATAATCATCACTGGAAGCTGACAATATTGCTTCTAAGCTGAGAACAATGCAAGAATGTCCTGTCATACTGTTTTATTTGGTGAATTTTATAAATCCTTGGCAGAGCAACTAAAAAAGAAAAGAAAATCAAAGACACTGTTATAAAAGACTGAATAAAAAAGAAAGAAAGAAAGAAAGAAAGAAAGAAAGAAAGAAAGAAAGAAACTGAATTGTCTTTGGTTGCAGTTGGAGTAATTTCACACAGACAAATGATTTGGGGTCTTTGAGCTATACCTAAAATTTTGTAGTAAATTGATTCAGTAAAGTTTCAGGACAGAAAGTAAGCACACAAATATCAGCCCATTTTTATATACTTAGAATGTTCTATCAGAAACTAAGAAGTGACTCCTATTGAAAGTGTGATACTTATAAATAAATTTGGCCAAGTAAGCCAAAGATTTTTATTCCAAAAACTACAAAACACTGATGAAAGGCATTTCACTTCAAAGAAGCTAGAAATAGAAGAACATTCTTTATTCTTAGGCTAGAATTAATCTTAAGATGCCTGTGTAAAAAAAAAAAAAAAAAAAAGCAATTTCCAAATTTCTGATTTGCAAACCCTTATTATGCAAAAGAAACACAAATAGGTGGTAGAAATTTAAATATGTAATAGAGAACTGAAGGCATCTCAAAACAAATTTCAAAACTGCCCAACATTAAATAAAAAAACAATGTGGACAAATGAATTAGAATTGACTCAGAAATAAAGGCGTATATACATGTATGATCACGTGCTCTTGAACAGGGGATCAACACCAAGAATGCACAAAGAGACTAAATTACTTTCTTCAATAATTCATGCAAAGAAAATTTTATGTCTGCATGCAAAATACTTTACTTACAACTGACCATACGTAAAACCCAAATAAAATGGATTGAACATATAAAAAAATTTGAGCCAAAAAAAAAAAAAAAGCCATATGACAAAGGATATGTTTGTATCTGTTGACTCATGTAATGATTTCTTAGATGTGTACTAATGCAGAGACAACAAAAGCAAAGTAGACTACATCACACTGAAAGATTCTGCGTTGCAAAGGATTCTAATAACAAACTGAACAAGCACACTACAAAATAGGAGATAAACTTTGCAGACAAAATATTTACCAAAGAACTAATATTATATGTCCATATTTGTATATGTAAATGACCTAAATAACAATTTTCAAGGGGCCTGAGCAGACTTTTTTTAAAGAAAGACTCTCCATTCACAAACAAGCAAATGAGAGGATGGATGTTCAACCTCAGGAGTCACCAAGAAGATCATTGCTAACATTTATTTGTATCAATATACAATAATCTATACCAATACATCAAAAATAACCTTATTTCTGTATCAATACATACAAATTTATACCAATGTATCAAAATAAACCTTATTTGAGAATAACAATAGCTCTAAGTTAAAGAGTAGATTCAAAATCTACCCACTTTTTCTATTGTTTCTTTATTATTCCTGTATTTCTATATTCCTCTTTTTTCTCAGCCTTTCTCCCCTTACCTAAGAAAGAAAGAAGGATAGAAAAATGGAAATAGAGAAATCCCCATGTCTAAGTTCATATACATTTCCCCTGATCCAGGCTATTAATAATTTGTAACTAACCACTTTTAATGACAAGCATCCATCACCCATGATGACCAAAGCCTACTCACCCTGCCTTAAAGAAATGGGACATCACTCTCTTATATTGCCTCCTGCTAATTTGGCATAGGATACCTTTGGGGGGCCCAAAAGAATTGGAAATAGTTAAGAATACTAGCTATAACATTTGTTGTCTATTCTCTAAATGCTGTTAAAACACAGCATTTGGAACAGTCTGAAAGGCTGGACCAATTGGGATCAACAGCTTTCTTTGAAGCTGTCTTAGAAGCAAGCTTTGAGGAAACAACTGAAGCAGTCTGGGGCTGGATTACACAGGATGCTAGAATGCCTGTCAGCATCTCAGCATCCTGGAGGATGACTCATGTAAGGTCCAATCCAACTTCTGGTGTTTGGTCCTTTTGTTTGTGAACATATAAACTCTTACAAGTAATATGCATGGAAAGTGCAAGGTACACAGATCAATTAAAGATGATTTTGTTGCTCTTCGTATAAACAGGTGAAAGTCTGTCTTTCTTTAAGCCAGTCTGGATGTATACCAAACAGGAATACCAATTTTTATCTATGCTACTTAATAGAATGACATAAGTCCTGAAGCTTTTATAGCCATCAATATTTACTGGTTGCACATAGACGTGTATGTCTCAGCCAGTCTTAGAGTTGTTCCCATAGAGGGACCAGTGTATACATCACCTGCTTGGGCTTTGGTTTGTTTCTTATGTGTGGCTAAGAGCTGCAGGATGTTTCCCTCTGTTATATCTGATTTTTATTACTTTGGATGGAATACAAAGTCTTTTCTTTACTGTTGAAAGCCTCTCTCCCAATATAACATACCTTATGTCCTGCAGTTTGAAGTCATATAAATATAAACTGATTTAAATTAGGAGTCCCTTTTTATCTAGATCTGCTCCATTTTGGCCTCTCTTAAAGAGGATGCATAATATTACCACTACCACTGCACATACAAGTATTTTCATGTTGATAATCAAAACAAGACTGTATGGGGTCCAAATATCTTCCTCTACAGTGATACTTATTATTCTGTGTAGCTCTGTCTCTCTCTGCCTCTGTTTCCTGAGTGTTGGGACTAAAAAGCCATTTATTTATCTATTTTTCCACCTTTTAAATTAATATCTTACTCTGTATTTACCTTATTTAAACTTGTTCCCATCTTTAGCATTAAAACACAAGTTTAAAAGTTTTTTACCTGGCTGACTGAGTTTGAATTTTTTTGGTTCGCTTATTTTTCTGTGTCTGCTGTGGTTAGCTCAAGTGCTGTGCTGTTCTTGGACAGGCCCCCATCCCTTTGCTCACAGGGAGAGGCATTTTGGCCTTCCACCTGATTCTGCCCTAAGACTGCATCGTGTTCCTATGGTTTGCCCAGGCCCAAGTGCCAACTTGGGTTGGGCTGCTGTTCACCAGGCCATGCCAAGCCTCTGAACTGGAGTCTACAGTCTCCGCCAGCCTTGTGTTTTGCTAGGTTCTGGGCTTGTGCTCACAAGATGCCTGTTGCTCCCAGGCAGGCTCCTGACATCTTCTGGACTTGCATTCAGCACCTGCTCCAGGTGGAGTATAGCCTCGCTGTGGTGCAGATGGTCCAGGTGTGCAGCTCTGGATTTTCCCCAGGGTGCCATGTGCTTCTGTGGGCCATGCACACACCTTTCTCGCTGCTGTGTACCTGCCAGCTCTGCTGTTCCTGAGAAGTGCATTGAGGCTCAGGCTCCTGCAGATCTGCATGGCCCAAGCCTCTGTTAAACAGCCACTGGCTGAAAAACTGTGGCATCTGTGACCAGAGGCCCTGCCAACTTTCCTACTACCTGAGTAGAGCCGGTTAGCCAATCTGCTGTCTCAGCTACAAGCAGCTTGTAGTTGATAAAGAACTGTTTTTTTGTTTTTTGGGGTTTTTTTGTTTGTTTGTTTGTTTTTTTCTGCCTATTATGGCTTTTCATCTTAAAGAGACAGAGCTTTGAAGCGGTTCTCTTTTCTGAGAGGCTTTGTGCTTCCCGGGACTTTTCTCAGGTTAGTTTTGAATCTATGTTCCCCATATGAAACACCATATGTTGTAGGAGGAGATTTTTTTCCTCTTGTCCCCAAGCTCCTGGAATAATAACTCATGGGATTCAATTATTATATTACAGATATCAAGGCTATAAGGCTAGCCTCTTCTCTGACTAGCTCATAACTTAAAATAACCCATTTTTACTAATTTGCATTCTGCCATGTGGCTGATTACCTGGGCTCCGGCACCATGTGTCTGTCCTCGTCATATCTTCCTGGCTGAATCATGCTTGCCTGATTCTATCCCAGGATTTTTTCTGCCTGCTGGGTGTTCTACCTCCTACTTTCTGCCTAAGCTATAGTCCATCAGATTTATTATGACAGCTGCTACATCCATACAACACACAAGATGCCCTTTCCACAGGCCACCGAGAGAAGAGGCACTTTGTAATGTGTACTGCGTACAAACATACTAATAATACCCTTCACACCAGGATCTGGAAGCCTGGCTACAATAGCGCAAGAGACTCAAGAACTGCAAGATAGCTCCAAGGATAGGAAACACTACAATAATGATTGTTTCCCAAGGAAGTGGGGTGCCTCAGCAGATCAGACTTTGGAGAACTAGTGTAAGATGCTGAGAAGTGGGGTGCTGAAATTGTTTGGGTCAAGGTGTAGGGTGACACAACCAGATGAGGGTATGTATCCTAGATTGGTATAATAAGCCAGCTCTATACCCGGGAACACAGGCATTTTACTGGGATATGTTTTTATGATGGAAAACACACTGGTTAGATCTAACTTTTATCCCATACTTTCTATGTAGAAAATATAGTGTTAGGGAAAGGGAAAAATACAAACAAGTATTATGTGTTATAGTCTACTGAGAAAAAAAAAGTTGACCTTAATGGTACCTCTCTATCCCTGCTGGCATTCCATGCAATGTCAACTACATAGTAGGAATACAAACACTTCATGATTTTATTACAGGCAAAAAAAAAAAAAAAAAAAAAAAAAAGATCAGTGAACTGAGGCATGATAATCATTCATTCTGGTGTGGAGGTGATATTTGAGATGAATATTAAATGGCTGAATAGGAAGAGATGGAGAGATGCCTCAATGGGTAAATACTTTGATGAACAAGCTTGAAGACCTGAGGTTGGAAACCAAACACCCATGGGGAAAAAAGAAAGCCAGCTGTGGTAGCATATGCCTATAAACACAGAGGTAAAAAGCAGACAGTAAATCCCCAGTAATGACCGGCCAGAAAGTCTCAGTGAATCAGGGAGTTATAGGTTCAGTTGGAGACTCTGTCCAAAAAAATAAGGCAAAGATGTTGGAGTAACCTACCCCAACATATTGTATCAATTAGGTATGAAAGTGTGTCCCTGTATTCTCAATTGCTAAAATGCCAATGTGCTGGCAGAATATGTAAGTGTTTGTCACTTCCTCACCTTCCCAAAAAGAGGATTCTGAGATTATCATGTTAAAAAAGCAAACTGCTTTGGGGAAGGCGGGACTAGACATAGTCCTGCTGCTGATTGGTTCAGAGTAGCTGTGGAACTTCTCCTACTATGCTAATAGCTGTTTTGTACGAGAGAGAAGTGTGGCTTTTGTCAAATGGGTATCTGGCAGCTAGAGCTGGAGGAGAGGAAGTAGAAAAGGAGGAGGGCGAGGAAGTCAAGCAGAATCTAGAAGGCTGGCTGAGGGTTCGCGCCTGCAAACAGGCTAACAGCCTGGTTTGTACTATACAAATGTCTGTATTATTAAACCTCAAGCAGGAACCCTGAAAGCTCACGCAATACAAAGAGAAATGGAGGAGGTGATATCTGGCCCCTTCACATGCTCACACGGGCCAGCATATGACCCTCATATGTACAAAGAGAGAAAGAGAAGGAGGAAGAGGAGGAGGGAGAAAGCTCTTCAGAATGCATTATAGGGAAAGAAAAAACATGTCGAATGTGGTGCCTGTACAGTGAGGTGCAGTGCACTGAAATGCCATGAGCATATTTGCAATTCCTAGGAAGTCAGGGATAGAGAAAGGCAAGGATGAGAAGATGGTTGGGGAGCAAAAATGACTTTTCAGACTTCTGCATCTGTGAACTGGGGAAGGGAAGAATAAAATTTGAATGTTTGCTTTTGACCTACATATATTATTCAAAAATAGAACTGGGAGATATTTTAGTAAATAAACTCATTATGGTTTCACTTTATTTTCATCTCTTCTATTCTCCTGGACTATATGGGGAATGATTTCTCCATAAAATTCTCTAAGTACTATTGGCATGAAATTACAAATTATTTTTGTCTCTCTTATTATCGATGGCTCAAATTTGGAAAAACACTCTCTAATTGCTTTTATCACATATTGTAGCTTCGTTCCTAATTACATGAAAGGGTCTAATAATGGAAAACACATTATCAAGCCAAACATTATGGATAGGCAGACTGTTTATAGTTTCTAGTTGACACTTGGCAAAAACAAAATTATAATCAAACACATGCACACTCAATTAATTGTGGCATATTTAAATAGTGATGCTTTCTTAGAGAAAAATAGCAAAATATAAAAACACACTTGCAGAATTTTAAATGTGTTGTTGTTTAAGTACAGATATTTCATAAAAGTACCCCCAAGAGACCCAGAATTTCCCATATATATTTTAGAAGCTTCATATTCTGTGAGTATTAAAGAGAGTGGCAATCACTAGGAAGTCACTGGGGCATGAAACATTCTATCTGATCCCTGCCAGTAGCAAGTGTAAGTTGGTATGTGTTCTCTACAGGGCTAAGTTCTGGAAACTGGGATAAAGACTCAACTTAAAAGGTTATCCAAGATTTTCTTATAGCAAAAAGAGGTAGTGCGAGACACTCTAAGAGCTCATATTTACTTATATTTAACCAGATTCACTCTGAAAATTGAAAAGGAGAAGGAATGACACTATGGAAGTTCTTACACTAAAAACAAAAATTATATACATCAAGGAGAGGCCCCAATAAACAGGGAACACTCTTAATTGCAAAGATTTTAGCATCTAAAATTGTGCTAAAATTCATGCTATATAATGTTTGAAATATATATTCTACCCTTATAACTTACATAGAGTTCTCAGTAAGATAGCTGTTGATATAAAGTTCATGATGGAATGCCTCTATTATTATAGTCTTTATATTACACATATAAAAATACACATATCTAAGACAATACTAGTACTAATCAGATCTATAAAGCAAACTCCTAGTTATCCACATGCTCATTTCATTTTAATAAAACCTATACCATCTATTGTACTTTAGTTTATATGAAGCAAACTCATTTTCCATCTCCCTCTGAGACTTGTGCTAGACTGGGTTTTGGAATTGCTGAGTATCTCCATGGTAACATTTAGATACTCCCATCCAAATATGCTAGGCTTGCAAAATCACAATCACCTGTCAGTTGATTGAAGAAACCCTGAGCTTTCTGGAGTTTTGCTTCCTTGGAACAGAATTAATAGATCAGAGATGCCAAGAAGTGAAAGCTGAAACAAAAATGGTACACAGCAATTTTACTTAACTCCTCAGAAAATGGCTTTATTTGCTGACAAATATTTGCTACAAACCATGAAGAATCTGTAGAGATGAAAACTTTATGAAGGACCATAGCAAGTTGTATAACTTACATTATTCAAAGAAAAACACATATCCTTTTGCATCTGCTACATCTTTAAACAGTTCTGCCATGACAAGTTTTGTTTTAGCTTTGGAAGCCTGAGAGTAGAGAAAAGTGACTCTAGTGTTATGGAAATGTGAACTCAAGTCATTAATATGACTCAGTCAGAGGCAGCTCCCTGCGGCTCAACGGTCAGTCAGTCTTGTTTACTTGATAAGATCCAGGGCAGTGAATGACTTTTTATCAAATATATAAGCATATAAAACCTAAAGAACAATACTTGACATTGTTTTCTGGCCTTCATACACATGTGTACACATGTACACCCCCCAAACACAAATATGAACATAAATACACAGGAAAATATAATTTATTCCTGACTATTAGTCAACCATTAGTTCCCTCAGTATTCCATAGTAATTCTCAACACCTGGAGTATTTTGAGAAAGAAGAGCTTATTACAATTTCGGAAAATCAAGAGACAAGGTATGGATAATTAAAATAAGGTGATAAGATAATAAAATAAGGTAATTCATGTAAGGTAAGGTGAAAATAGGAAGCAAGAGGAGTTAGGGGAATAGAAGTTCTGATCTGATTAGAAAAATATACTTAATGGAGTGTGACACTTATGTGTTGGAAAGTAGGTGTTTCATACTACCAAAATATACTAAAATAATATATGTCCTTTGGAAATCACATGCATACATAAAATATTGAATTAAACTAATTATGGAAATTTAATTATTTTTAAAAACAAATGTCTTCTGTTATGTTAATACAATCTTTTGAAAGTATTCTGAGGCCCTGAGATGATACCTCAGTGAGTAAAGTGTTTGTTCTGAAACTGTAAGCAAGCTCCCAATTAAATGTCTTCTAAGTGTTTCCTTGGTCCTGGTGTTTCACTACAACAAGAGAACAGTGACTAATACAGTTCATAGTATGCACTGGGAAATAAGACGGACAATTCTGTTTATTGGACGAATATGGAAGACCTTGGGACTTTGGACTAGAAAAGCAATTAGCTGTTTTAAGTGGAGCTTAATGGGTCATCCTAGCAGGTGTTAGTTCAGAAACCAATCCATTAGCCTGCCTCTAAGTTGCTCAGCAACCTCTGATGTCATCACTTGCCACCACCAGGAGTGTGCCAGCAACCAAACTTGGCCTCAATATCCCTTAGGTAGCATATCTAAAATAGGACCTTTTAGTTACTGCCAGCAATTTTCCTTCCTCACTCCAAACCTTCCATTTCTACTGGCTCTCCCAAAAGTTTCAAATGTACACCTACATAACTTTGCCTTCTGGTCATGTATATGTTCCTGTATCCAAGACAGCACCAAAGCAGCAGCCCACAGTGCTCCAGTCCAGCCTCACAGATTGTGCCAGCTGGACCTGCATCTCTCCTCCTAGTTCTCAGATCCTGGACAACAAATACAACAGCCTGCTTTTCCCAGACCTGGCCAACATTTCAGACTTTTGCTCCCCTCCCCATTGCCTCCCCAATGTCAGCAATAAGTAGCCAAAGACAGCTGATTTCTTCATCCCTTATCCATTTATTTATAAACAAAAGGCTGGAATGGTGTGCTTCCAACCTGGGGCAAACAGCTCCAAGTTCTCCCAGCACTCCTCAGTCTACCTGTTGCAGGACATGGCTGGCATATCCCGCCCTCTACCCTGAACTTTCCAGGGCAAGGGCTTTTTCTTCCCCTTCACATTCTCTCTCTCTCTCTCCTCGCCCCCCCTTCACATCCTTGTACCAAATTGTTCTCTTTCAGAAACATTTAAAGTCTGTTGTGTGTTATCATTAAGTATTACATACCATATGGCTGGTAGGGGGTTGGATTTGGTGGTGTGGATCTTAAGCTATTTGCCGTAGATAACTTGTATTTTCTCACCAGCTGTTCACCTAGGTTGGATGTTTTAACAATAAAAATGTCACATAAGAACATAGTCCTAACAATGGATTATCACCCCTTAAACAATGCCTCTGGGGTTCTTCTCCTGGACATAAAGTAAAATCTGTAAATGTGATTTTATAGATTTCTTCAGCCACACACATATCTTGCAGGCAAAAATTTGTGAGACAATTGACTGTAAGACTCAAAGAAATAGTTTCTCAATAATATATAGACCTTAAACTTGGCAATTATTTTTAAACTACCAAAGTGTTTTCCCTATTAACCTTTCTTTCCTATCTATGGTACATGGGTTGGAAGGGAGATAGAGGCATTAACGAACCCAAAATAAAGTAAGTTTTAAAAAGATTAAAGCCTATGTTATTTCTTTACCTCCTTCACTCTATCTCTCTGTCCCTCCCCTCCCAGAAGTCCTGATTTAATTGTTCTAGAGTGCAAGATAGCTATTATAAAATTTAAAGCTACCTGGAAAATCATACATTTGTATAGACTTTGAGGATACTTCAGTTCAGAATCTGTGTCCTATTTTTGTTTCTATTCTTAGTGTTTCCCACAATCTAGGCAACTAAATATTAATTATAGGGAATAATAAATGGTAGGAAAAACAGACATTGATTGGCTTTTGTATCTCTTTTATACTATACAATGGTTTTGTAAGTGCTACAAGTTAGCGGCATAGTATCTATGGCAGATTGAGTTTCCATCTATGCAATTCTTTATACATCCTTTAGGAAATGGTCATTTAAAATCCCAAAGACTGAATAAAAAATTGTGGCATAAGATCTGCCAAATTAGTCAGATGCTATGTACGCCCTCAGACACAGGCAGTAAGGCAGAGTTGTTTTGCTAAATGATAAGTTATTTCTCCATTCTTTTTAAATACACAACTCCCCCACATTTATTCTTCCTTGCAGGAAAACGTGTGCAACAGGAGTCTCATCAATGCATAGCAGTTGAGTGATGGGTAATGTTGCAGTCATCACTCTCACAGCCACTGTTGCTCCTGCCTTGCTCATCGGGTTCAGGAAGATGGACAAGATAAAGAGAACATCCTACGAAGCTACTAAAGCTCAACAGAAGGACCCGAAGCTTCTGAATCATCACTCTGGGCAAACCTTTCCTCTTCAGCCATAGTTACTTTTAACTCTGTGTGAGTGACCCCTGTTGTGAGGCATTATGAGCTTTTTAATGGTTATGTAATATTAAGTGGGATACTTGTTGTTTTGGTAAATCGGCTCCATAAAATTACATGTTTTATCTGACTGGGCTGTTATTGTTGGTAAAGGACACCATTTTACTTTGTTTCATTTTGAATCTATAAAATAAACATGAAAAATTATGAGGCAAAGTCTAGACTGTAGATGATAGCGTCGTCTAGTGAAGGTCTAGATCGTGGGCCCTGGGATGATGTTTCTCAAATCAAAGCTAAGAATTTGAATTGTGATAAGTATCATTCTAACTCAGCTTTCATTATTCTTTCTCTGCACACTTAGTTTTCTTTATTATGTGTCATGGCGAGTTTCTCTTCTGGTCCTGTCTGTCTGATGCTGTGCATACCCCTCACACCTTAATAGTCATCTCTTTCGTTGGATTGGGAAATTTTTCTCCTATGATTTTTTGTCTTTGTACCATTGACATTAGTTTCATCTCCTTCCTCTAGATGTATTATTCATAGGTTTTGCCTTTTCATGGTGTCACAGCTTTTCTGGATGATTTGTTACTAGATTTTTTCTTATTTAAGATTTTCTTTGACTCATCAATCTATTTCTTCCACCTTTGCTTCAAGACCTGAAAACTTCTCTTCCACTTAATTCAATTTGTTTGTGGGACTTTTCACTGAGCCTTTTGTTTGATTCCCTGAATTTTTCATTTTGAGTTTTATTTTAGTTTGGGTTTTCTTTAACAATTCTATTTCTTTGTTTTCTATTTTCATATCTTGAGTAATTTTCATTGTTTCAGCTGGTGCGTGTTTTCTCATATCCTTCATTAAGCTCTATTTAAGGCCTTTGAACATATTCATAATGACTATTTTGAAGATCTTGTGCTTCCGATAGATTACATTTCTCAGGTTCAGCTGTATCAGAGGTGTTAGTTTCTGGAGAAGGCATATTGTCTTTGCTGCTCATGTTTATATTTTCACAGTGGGATCTAGAAATCTAGAGTTAAGATATTTTCTTGCTTCTTGACTTAATATCTGGTCTCACCATTTTTTAATTATTGTTTTCTTTATTTTAGATATTATAATATAATTGTATCATTTTTCCTTCCCCTTTTTCCTCTCTAAATTCTCCTATATACACCTCCTTGCCTCTTTCAAATTCATGGCTTCTTTTTTATTAATTGTTGTTATATTCATGTGTTTATGTATAGATGTATATATTTCTAAATACAACCTTCTCAGTCTATATAATGTTATTCATTGTTTTCAGGGCTGATCATCAGGTATTAGATAAGTAATTGGTGGGATCTTTCAATTTATTTGGAATGGATTTGGGATTTATTCCAAATCATGCCCTAGAAAGAAGGAAAAAAACTTATTTTGTACTAGCAATATTAGCAAACAATCACCACATTTCAAGTGTAAACTATTTCTTCCAGTCTCAGCATTCCTTAATTACCTATGTTTTCCTTTGAAGGTTTGAGGCCTCTGCTTCTGTTACATGGATATCAGTTCTTCGGCTGATTTAATACCTCTCTGTCACCAGCAGAATGATAATTTTTTTCAGTCTGAGGGTTACTCTGGGTTTCTGTGTTCGTCCATGACTTGTCCCAGTTCTGGAATTCTGGTTAGACCTCTCTATTCAGATTCCAAGTAGTCCAACATGAGTGCTGTGGGCAGGGTGGCTGAGTTAGCAGGTGGGCATGGACTGACTCTGGAGGTATCTTAAGTAGGATTGGGATCTTCTTCTCCCAAAGACAGTAGAAGCAAAGTTAGGGGTATGCTTGGAAGTAGTTTGTGAGGAGGAGCTCAGGAAGGCAGTGGTGGCACAACTAAGGATACCTTATAAATACCAGAACTGAAGAGTAGAAGGAAGGCACAGATAGCCTAAATAGCTCTCCACCAATTGTGGTAGCTGTGAGGTCCATGGAAGGGAGAAGGTCTGAGGTCAGCAAGATGTCACCAAGGAATGGAGGTGGGCTAGAAAATGGCTGAGGTCAGTCCAACATTGTAATTCAGTATGTCTGAATAAGAAGGTTCAGGGACTCCCGTGCTACTATTCTGCAGCCATTCTAGAAGCAGGAAGACAGTAAATGGTGCATCCCTTTCCCCTCACTAGCTATAAAATCTCTGATCTTCATGTTTATATATTTGTAATTAAAATAAAAGTACATATTTAATGTTTTGTTTCTGCCTTCTGTTCCCAACAAAGAGATCTTTAATAGCTAAGCCTGATTCCTGTGACTATGACATTATATAATAAGATTGTCTTTGCAGATGTAATCAACTTAAGATGTCAGCATTAGATAACATTACCCTAATATTATATCCTTGAAAAAATAGATAGATATGGAAACAAAGGTTCAAATAACTATACCATGTGAAAACACAGAGATCTGATGCTGCACTGATGTGTGAAGAATGTCAGAGAGGATCATTGTTCTCAGCAGCTAGGAAGTGACTGTGAAGCAAATGTCCCCTCAGCTCTCAGAGGGAAGCACTCCTGATGACACCCTGCATTTCTACTGCTCGTAACCAGATCTATGAGACATTTCTAATGGTTTTAAGCCATCCAGTACACAAATGTGGTTCCCTGCCTCCCTACGATGCTCTGATTCTGCTCCAAGGTCACTGAACCCGAAATGCAAGCGGGAAGGTTCAGGTGCTACCAGCTTCCGGCGGAAATGGATTAAGTGCGACAGGACTTCCGGTCTCACCTAGGATGTGGAAAAGAGTTATTACATAGGGTGTTGCGGTTATCTCTTTTAACGAAATTGCTGGTACCAGACGGCAGCAGAAACTCAGATTTCCAAAGCCAAGGCCAGCAGAGATACTGCAGGAGCCTGGTTTCGTTTGCGCAGAAGGAGTGGCTACTTCAGGAACAACCACAACAGAGGTTCAAAGCACTGAAACCAAGAGAGGTAGTGGCAGGAGCTCAGTTTGATTTGGGCAGACAGAATGGCAGCTTCAGGAACAACCAGGCATTTGCTCCCACAGATGAGCACAGCGAGGGCTGAGCAGCATGAAAGGTGGCAGTAGCTGACACACCACTGGTGAACTGCAGAAACTCGCAGTTTGACGTGACTGGTTGAACTCTAGTGGTAACTGGTTGAGCAAGTTCTGCAGCAGCTGTCTAGGCGGCAGTCAAGACCAGGGTCCAGCAATGAATTCTTAGGGGAGAAGGGTAGCCCTTCTTTCCCCCAGTGTTACAGCTCAGAATTAACAACCACTCTAAGTAGGTGATGCTCACTGGTTTATTTCATGTGAAATGGGGGCTTGTAAACCTTGGGCAATGGGGAGGGGTTTTGAGCATGAATGTGTTTCATTGGCTATGGCTAGGATACTGGCAAATTCTGTTTATATGGGGAAAGATAACAGGTGATAACTTACATGATTGACCATCTGTAACCACCTGGGGGCTATGTCGCATGCTCCTGAGGCAGGCCCAGAAACAAGGAGAGAGTTTGTCCCACCCCTCAAATTTGAGATTGCCAGGGTTTGAACATGATCCATCTCTATTCCATGGCTGTTCCCCTGAAGGCATGGTTCACAAGCCCTACAACTCCTCTTTGTTTTATAGATGAGAGGTGTCATTGCCTCCTATGTTGGGAGTAATTTGGTACTGAACCAGAACTAGATGGGCTATATTGACCTTAGCAATATTGCTCATCTACTGTTTTAGAAATTGGATGAGTCAGGGTGTTGTTCAGCATCTAATGGGTGGCCTGGGTTCCGCTTCTGATGGGTCTGTCTATGCACAGCTTGCTTCCAGGCGAGAATGGATAGACTTCAAGATCAAGGGTCCCAAGATCCCATTTCTCCCTCATGGGTGGCAGGGGCATGCTAACGAGAAACATATAGGTCAGCTACAGGGTTTGGCATAGCCATCAGGGTGGAGCTTACTAATGACTCCCATTTGCCAACATTTGTCCCAGGGATCACTGACGGAAACCTGAAAATGAATGTTAAGGTTGGTGAGCATGGTGCCACCACAAGAGGATTCCATTCTGCATGTCCAATATCTGCAACCTCCATTTATAGAGACTTCCTGGAGGCAGTCGCCTGTGTTTCAGCAAGGAGAACAGAGGAAAGGGCTGTGGCTGTGGAGATGGAAACGGTGCGTAGGGGGATCTCAGTCTTGGTCTGACATCCTTCAAGTGGGCAGTCTGGAGTTTCTATGACTTTGTTGTGTCCATTGTCGGTCTCCCTAGCAAAGAATCTCCAGTGGCAGGTGTCACGGGGCTAAGGAGAAGCTGGACAGTAGCAAGCTTAGAATGAAGTATTTTTTAATACCCTTAAGAATAGAGGAAAGGGAAATAGTGGAGGGCACATGGCCTGGGTTGTAGCCACCAAGTCTTGGATGTCCTTTAGGAGATATTATTGTTCTGCTGGGGAAGGTATCTTCTCTGACTCCTCTGTCTCTGATTTGTCAGCATGAGGGGTCCCTCTTCCTGGACAGTGGGATGGTGTAGCACATTTCTGGTAGGGACCCAAATAGGCCTAGGCTAGTTCTGTGGAAAAACACAAGCAAAACGCCCTCCAGTTGTAAGGAGGGGGTCTGGTCCCTTCCAAAATCCCATCTATGGGATCTGGACATCATACTGAGATAGGAGGGGCTATTCCTTGTGTGTGCCAATGGAGGGAGACAGGAGGGTATTTGGAACTCTTATAAATATTAAATATAAATAAGGTAGTTTGAGTCATCATTAATTGTATTAGTGGTATAGGCATTTGCCTTTTGTTTTAAAAGTTGGGCTTCTACGGTTTGATGTGTTCTTTCAATTATTCCTTGGCCCTGAGGGTCATGGGGAATCCCTGTGTGATGGGAAATTTCCCGTTGTGAACAGAAGCTTTTGAATTGGGAGCTAGTAAAGGCAGGGGGCCACCATCGGGTTTTTATCAGATGAGGAATGTCCACGAAGGCAAAAGTGGAGGGCATATGGTAAATTAATCTTTTTGAGTTTTCTATTGTTTGGGCTGTAGTCCAGATAAAATGCAAGTATGTGTCTAAAGTCACAAACACATATTTTTGTCTGCCAAATTGGGAGATATGAGTGACATCTATCTACCGTAGAGTATTGGCTTTGAGACCTGGTTGGGGGGAGTATTGTATCTATAGTTTGTAAAGCTTGGGTGGTAATAAGGAAAGCACAGGAGAAGCATGTTTTTATTATTCTTTGGAGTAGATCAAGAGGGACATGGGAGAATCAGGCATGAAGGCCCTTTATATTTGTGTGTGTGTGTGTGTGTGTGTGTGTGTGTGTGTGTGTGTGTGTATGAAATTGGCCTGTTTGCTTGACTGAGACTATGAATGTCCCTGTGGAAACAATTTGATGAGCAAGGGCATTTTCCTCAGATATTGGATCTGGCTGGTGACTGTGAGATCTGAACCACTGGGGAGAGGCTCTTTCCTGTAAAAGGGTGGAAACTTGTATGGGCAGAGGGGAAAGTGGATTGGCATCTAATTTGATAAAAGATCTTGATAACCAGTGGAGCAAATTAATGGTGTATACATTATCTGAAAAGAGATTAAAGGGCTTATTCACTTCTTTCAGGACTAAAGAGATCGCATATAATTCTCTATATTAGGAGTGATGAGGCAACTCTTTGAATTGGAAAATGAGAGATCATCTTTAGGGGAGTATATCATTGCTGTGGCTCCCTTCTTTCCTCCATTGGTAACTATTGAAAGGGTCCCAGTGATGAGTTTCTTTGTAAAGTGTTGGGGAAGGGGTAGCCATGGCAACCGGGTAAGGGCAGAAGCCCATTTCCTTTAGGGTAGTGATTATCAATTTGTCTAGCAGAGTGGGAGTGATTTTAAAAGTAGCTATTGAATATCAGAGAGAGGAAAAGGGGTGACAAGAATATTGTGTTCTTTCCCTAAGGTTTATAGAGCTCCTTCCCTGCCATTTTTAATCATAGTTGTGAATGCATCTCCCCACTGGGGTGTGGAGCCATCCTAGCACTCCTTGGGGTTGGTATAGGGCTCCTACAAGTTTGGGGAAGAATAAAGATAAGAGCTGCATGGCCTTGTTGGGTGATATCTAGTGAGGTCATATCTTTTAGGGCATTATTGACAGAATTTAGGGCTTGAACTGCTTCAGGGGAGAGTGTTCATAGGGAGGAGGGTTCTTTACTTCCTTTTGAGAGGTCAAAGAGGGGCTGAAGAGCGCTTTTGGAAAGGGGAAACCAGGGTCACAACGAGATAATGTTACCCAAAAGGCTTTGGAGGGAGGCAAGAGTTAAGTTCTGATGGAAGGAAAGAGTGGATTTAAGAGGGCATATTGAGGTAAGGGAAATTTCTGTTACTAAAAATGCAGTGGGTGGAATAAGCTGTATTCTGTGAGGGCCTATTTTAAATCCTAGAGAAGATAATGAAGGTATTAGTTGGTTTTTAAGTTGGGCAGGGGAGGTAGAAGAATCTCCTCATACCAGGATGTCATCCATATAATGATATATATTGAGTCCTTTCTCTAAGTGAGGTTTTAATGCAGTGGCCACAGCCTCTTGGCAAAGGGTTGGGCTATTAGCCATACCTTGAGGGAGAACAATCCATTCATAGCATGAGGTGACACTGGCCCAGCACTGTTAATGAGGGGGTACGGAAAACAAAATATTCATGGTCTTGAGGGTGGAAAGGGATAGAAAAAGTCTTTGATATCTATCACTAATAAAGGGATATTGGCAGGACTGACTAAGACACGGAGTAGACCCCTTTGGGAGAACCCCAGATTTGTGTGATTTAATTAATTGCCCTTAAGTCCTGCACCAGTCTCCATCCACTGAATCCTTTTTTGTAGGGAACCCGGGATGTTACACTGTGGGAGACGTGAATGGGTTTTAGTAGATGCTGCTCTTTTACCAGTTGTGTGAGGGCTTCAAGTATCTCCCTTGATGGGGGCCATTGCTCAACCAGACAGATTTATTTGAGGACAAGACAAGGCAGGGAGTATTAAATCTAACAATGGCCCTTAGGATGGGGGGTGGTTTCGTGGGGAATTTTAGGGTCCTGTTGGGTATAGTTTCCTTTATAGGTATTATTATCTATTTTAATGTAGGTTCTTTTAGATTGGGTGGTAAGCACTACCTCCAGGGCCTATAGAATATCTCTCCTTAGAAGATTGGTAGCTACATGAGCCACTAGAGGGCATATGAGAGCAGTAGCTCCATCTATAGGTCTGCTTAGAGATAAATGCATGGAAAGAGCCCCAGAGACCAGCTGCCAGTCTTGTGAGATCTCTTGTCTCAAAATTGCCCTGTCTTCTTGAGTATTAATAAGGCATTTTATTGGTTTGTTATCTATTTTAATGCTTATTTTTGGGTAGGAACCCTCTGAGATACTGGATACCCATAAGGCCTCTATGGTTTTATTTTTCCCTCTTACTGTTGGGGCTAAGGACTGCTCATTATAAGTTTAAAGGCACTAACTGGTTGCCATCTTTATCATAATGGGAGAGACAATCTTTTTTTTTTTTTTCCAATGAAAACCTTTACAATACCAGGGACAGATTTTCTTAGGGACATTGGGGTCCTTGATTGGGAGGGGTTCTTGTTTGTGCATTCTTTTTTCCAGCATCCTGTCTCTCCACAGTTAAAACAGATCCCTTCTGTTTTAATACTGAAGAAAAGTCTGAGTCTGATTTGATGTTGTCCCTATATCTTGGCGGCTGCTATCCACCCAGCACAATGATCTTCCTGGAGGCCTTGACTAGCTTGGACTCAAAGGTCATACCCTCCCATAGAATGTTTTTAAGAAGGCGGTATCTGGTTGCAGAGTCAGGAATTTTTCTTTCTATGTTTGCTTTGGTTCAAAGTATAAAAGCAGATAGGACTACCAGGTGTGATGGTACACTACACCAGCACTCAGGGAGGCAGAGGCAGGTGGATTACTTTGAGTTTGAGGAAATCTGGTCTACAAAGTGAGTCCAGGACAACCAAAGCTACAAAAAGAAACCCTGTCTGGAAATATAAACAAAAATCAGATAAGGCCTCCCCTTAGCTTTTGCCGTTGAGAGAGAAGGGAAGAGGTGGGGTCTTGTGAGGCAGAACAAGGGATTATTCTATCCCAAGCTTGAATTGCACAGAGGCAAATCAGGTCAAAACAACCTGCTGGTAAAGTTGCAGATATGCTGCTGTGGAAAAGCCTCCCGGGACAAAACGTTCATCAAGACCCTATGGGATGTCATCTTGGTCCTGATTTCCTGTAACTTGTTGGAAACATTCATCCCTGAAAGTGGCTTCCCACTCTAAAAAGAGTGGAGTAGCAACAAATATTCCACCAATCTTGGGACATATTTCAGGTGGCAATTGGCTCTGTAAGAGTGACTTTGTCCAAGGTGCATGGGTGCCATCTTCCTTTACTGCGTCTCTGAGTTCTTTTAAGTCTGCATCTTGGTATGAATACCAGTTAAGTGGTCTATTTCACATGGGGTTAATAGTGACTGTGAGTGCTTGGAATTCTTGATCGGAGTCAGGAATAGAAGGAGAGGCAGAGTTCGCCAAGGTTTTAATTTGAGTTGTTGTTGCTGCTGCTGTTTTTGCAAAGCGTGCAAAGAGTGCAAAGCGTGGGGAGAGAGGGTCGCAGATGGGAGATGGGGTGGGGGAGTGGGGATCGGGAGGAACCAGGGGTTCTGAGTCCTCTGTTTTAATATTTTGGTGGGCTTTTATTGCCTAGGGAAAGGAGAAGCAGGGACCATTCCCTTTCCTTTGGCAGTAGGAGGTAAAGTAGGGGGTTGAAGGTCATTTACTGTTATTATGGAGTCCTGTGGGCAGCTAGATTGGTGGACAGGGGGAAGAGGGGTAGGCGGGGCCGATGGCTTGCATGGCATTCCCTCCAATCTCTCTGAGGAGTCACAGGTGGTAAGGGAGACTATTGGGTTTTGATTTCCCCTGTTAATTTGGTACTGGCTGTGAACTGTGAGGCAGGGCGGGCTTTAGGGCCGTGATTCTTAGACGTATCTGGCTGGGAAAGCAGTAGCAGGAATAAGTGAACCATACACAAATATTTTGACCCTACAGGCCAGGAAACACATGTATTTGTAGGTTCTCATCTCACATTTGTGATTTATTGCACAATAACTTGTCTATGAGAAAATAAATTTTTTCAATTTTTTATTAAATATTTTTACATATACATTTACATTTTACACACATATAAATAAACTACCTACAGCAAGAAGAACCTTGAAGCAATCAGGAATTATATATATGTTACATTCATAGTGTTTTGGCTAATTGTATTTGGCAGCCTTGAAAACACTGAGAAAATAAATTTAAAACAATGAACAAATGCTTTATCTCTTTTCAAATAGTAAAAAAGGAGACAAAGTAATGATCATTTCCTCAACATTTACACAAAACAGTTGTTAACTGTATACCAAAGAAAAATTACAAAGCTAAACATGAGGCCTCTTTGGTTTTGCCAAGCAGTTTAACTAACACACTTTGTACATGATCAGCCCCTCCTTACCAAATATGGCAATATGACCCAAACTGTTCCCATGGGTTTTGAAGATCATGAAACATTCAAGACTGCTTTTTTCACATTTTCAAAAAATGAAAATATTATGATTTTTCTTTTCTCCTTTGCACCACAATGGATTAGTGACCACAATGGGGATCAAGTTTCTGTTCCTCTCTATTCTGGTTCATTTTTATGTGCTGTACAAGACACAGTTAGATAATGGTCAAATATTTTCTATCTACCTATAGGACATGCTAAGCTACTTCTTCACAGGACTGAGTCTTTGACGTAAGGTTACTCTCTGACCTCTACCACCATGTCATTGAGTGTGCATGCATACATTCACACACGAATTTTCATACACACTAATACACATCAATTGATCTATACATATGGCATGTGGAGAGTTTTTTAAGGCAAGAGGACATTCATAAATGTCCCATAAGATCACATATCCTTGCTTATTTAGTAACTAGTTTTAGGAGTTTTGTGTTCTTATTCTAGGATAATAGAGCACTTTGTTGGTTTTCCCAAGGGCACCTTTCCTCTTATAGTTTTGTTATTTATAAATCAAGAAATTTTAAAGATTGGGTGTCAAGTTGACAAAAGGTGGACTTTTGATTGGTTAATCTTGGTTGTTAACTTGATCAGATCAGGAATCAACTAAATTCAAGCTGCTTGGCACTCTATAATTCCCATGATCAAATCATTTAAAGTAAAGCTGCTGGTGGTGGCACATGCCTTTATTTCAAGCTTATGGGAAGCAGGGACAGATGGATCTCCAAATTTGAGCCCAGTCTGGTCTACAATGTGAGTTCCAGGATAACCAGGGCTACACAGAAAAAAAAACTGTCTAAAACAAAACAAAACAAAACAAAACAAAAATGGAAGAAGTGAAGAACCCACATTCCATGTAGGAAGTACCTTCTGGTGAGAGCCCAGATAAACGAGAAGACAATGTTTTGCTTTTTGCTTTTTTTTCCATTCAACTTCACAGACAAATGTATCTATCCTGTTACTGCCCATGCTGTATTTCTTCACTATTATTAGGGCCCAGTTAGGCCTTCTGATTGGAATCAAAGACCTGTGACTCTCTAAGAACCCTTCCTGCCTTTGGTACCACATTGGGATAGCTGAGACATCAAGCTTCTTGAATTGAGCAACTACTGGGTTCTTAGCCTTTCTGGTGTAAGACAGCTATCAGTGGACTAGCCTGTATTTTCTAAACCCATCTAATTGGTTTTTAATATATATCTATTTTATTTGTTTTCTTCCTAGAGAGGCTCAATAAAACACTATAGGAGATTTTAAAAATGTTTAAAAAGGCAAACTTTCAGGAACATCTGCGCAATGTACCTAGACATTGAATCCTGATATTTATAGTTCGGTATCTAGTCTAGGACTAAGAAGCTTTTCTTTTAGGTAAAGGTAAATGTTTCAGTGAGTTCCATGATAACAAAGTTAGAAATAATATAGTCAGAGAAAGTCTAGAAACTAAGGAAAAAGATTCACTTCTATTTTGGGGATACCAAGAAGGAGTCTTAATATAAATATGAGATACAGCATACTAGATATAAAAAAGTTAAAATTACTACTCACAGGTTGCACTGTGTTTGAGAAAGCAAAGGTGATAAACTGTTCTATTTAATTTTTTCTATCTGTCTTTTATTGAAAATAAATTTCATATAATATATTCTGATTACATTTTTTTTCTGACATCCTCTCCACCTCCTCTCCTATCTGAATCCATACCCTTTCTGTCTCTCCTTAAAAGTCAAACTGGCATCTAAAGAATAATAATATGATAAAACCAGAAACAAACTAGAATAGAAGAAAAAAAGCAGAGAAAAAATAGCACAAGAAGCACACGGAGACACAGAGACACACACATTACTAAACATAAGAGTCCCATAGAAACACTAAACAGAAACCATAATATATATGTAAAGGACCTATAAGATAGTATACAAACTTTAAAAGCTTGACAGCATTCGGAAACAAATAAATCTCCAAAGATGCCATTGAGCTCATTTAGAGTTGAGTATCTACTGCTGAACATGGGGCATACCATTAAGAGTGATTTGTATTCTTAGTGAGATTCTATTGGAAAGAATGAGTTTTCATTTGCATTTGTGTATCAGTTTGAGATAGCTTTTGGGTTAGGGATGAGAGCTTGTGTGCACTTCTTTCAGTGCTGAGAAGTCCTACTAGTGCAGACTTTTGCAGGCCCTGTGCATGTTGCCACAGTCTCTACGAGTTCATATGTGAACCGATCCTGCTGTGTTTAGAAGGCCTTGTTTCGTTGGTGTCCTCCATGCCTCTGGGTCTTAGAACATTTCTCCTTTCTATTCTACTGGGTTTCCTTAGCCCTGAGCAGAGAGATTTTATGGCACCCTCCCATTTAAGACTGGATCTTCCATGGTCTTTCACTCTTTATACATTGTCCAGTCTTGGGTCTCTATTTGCTTCCATCTACTGAAGGAGGAGGCTACTTTGATGATGGCTGAGAAAGACACTGATTTATGGGTATAGTAGAATGTCATTAGGAGTCATTGCATTGCTATATACCTTCAGAGAAACAGTAATATTTGCTTTTCTTTTAAGTTCTTGGCCTATCTGATCTCAGGTTTTTGGCCATTTGAGCAGTTTGGGGGAAGAGTTCCATCTCATGGAGTAGAAATTCAATTCAATTCAATAAAATATTGATTGCTTAGTCCTACAAGCTTTGTACCACTGTTGCACCAGCATATATTACAGGCAGGTCTCACTGTAGACTGAAGGTCTTGTAGCTGGGATGCTGTTTATCTTTCTCTAAACACGAGTCCATAGAGGTAAACACAAATCTGACTTCTTCATGTCCCATGAATTGTGTATGTGTTGCTTCAGCAACAAGGCCTTGCTATCAGTTTGTGGAGAGCAACAAATAGCCTTGGCAATAGTCTCAATTGTTTTGACAGCAACTGTAGTAGATGTAAACAATTCCCAGCACCAGAAGCTTCATTTGATGAAAAGAAATGTCTGGCTGGGTTGTTTTTTCTTCATTATTTTGCAGTCTCTTTTAGATGATACACACACACACATATGTACGAGAGAGAGAGAGAGAGAGAGAGAGAGAGAGAGAGAGAGAGAGAGAGAGAGAGAAGAAAGAAACTTCTAGTGTATTAGGTTTCCGTATGACCCCTCAAATAGTCTTTAAATTTAGCTGCCATCTCCAAATCCTGTACATTTCCTCCCTCTTCCTTATTCCATTTGAACCTCTCATCATTGCCACCTGTGTCTACCCATAACAAGCTCTTCTGTTTCTCCTCCTTAGGGAGATCCATCCTGGCCCCTATTTCCCTACTCTATACCTAACCTTTGTGGTTATACAGATTATAGTTTGTTCTTCAAATACTTCATAGCTCACATCCACAGATAAGTAAATAAATACCATATTTGTCTTTCTGGATGTGGTTACCTCACTCAGTATAATTCTTTCTATCTCCATCAGTATATCTATGAATTTCATGATCTTAATTTTTAGTGGCTGAGAAATATTCTATTTTGTATACATCCCATATTTTCTTTATCCATTTATTCATTGATGGACATCTAAGCTCTTTCCAATTTCTGGCAATTATGAATAAAGCAGCAACGTGGTTGAGCAAGTATCTCTGTAGTAGGATTAATTATCTTTGAGTATATGCTGGAGAGTGGTATAGAAGACTCTTGAGGCAGACCTATTCCTAGCTTTCTGAGAAATTGCCACACTTGATAATTGCTATATGAATTTGCACTCCCACCAGCAATTAATGAATATTGCCCTTACCTGCATCCTTGCTAGCATGAGCTGTTATTTGTTTTATTGATCTTGGCCATTCTAACTTTTTGTAAGCTGTAATCTCAAAGTAGTTTTTGTAGGCTTTGAACTTTTACAAACCTACTTTTTTGGGAGCTCTTTAATGTCTATACCTCCCTTCCAACTCACAAACCTTAGATAGGAGAGAAAAAAAGTTAATGGGGACAGGAGAAGTAGACCTATTTAGACTCAGTTTCTTTGAGTGATTACACTCTTCGCCTTCAGGATTCCATCAGACTCAGACCTGTTAAACAGCAAAGCAGTAATTCAGCAAAAGTGACCAAACCTGCAGCAGCTAGAACCTCAAAGCATTCTCTGGAGTCTCTCTCTCTAGGAGCATCTTGAAGCAATGAACAGCCAAACAATGAAAAAACAAAAAAGCCAAGCCTCTTGTTTTGGACATATATACATACATACATACATACATACATACATACACACACACACACACACACAAACACACACACACACACACACACACACACACACACACATCCTCAGAGTCTGTACTAGTTTGTTTATCAGTTGGCGAAGACCAGGCTCCCCACCCCACCCCATGTAAGAAACACTTCCTCTTCTAGTGGACAAATACCATGTATCCTTGCACAAGTCTGTTTCCAATTTTCAGCAGACAAATACTGCACACCCTCACACAAGTCTTTGTCACATTCCACACTCGGGATCAAAACAGATACATGTTAACATCCACTACCATTTTTTATTTGATTTCTCTGATGACTAGGGATGTTGGACATCTCTTTAAGTGCTTCTCAGCCTTTTGTGTTTTCTTTTTTGAGAATTCGGTTTAGATCTGTAACCCATTTCTTAATGGGGCGTTTGTTTATTGATGTCCTTTATATGTTCATATATTTTTTGTTTATTTCTTTGAAAGAAAGAAACTTTTATATATAGTTTTTAATGAAGCATGGAGATCCTGGAGAGAAAAGTTGGACAGCAGAGTCTAAAAGGGAGGTGAAACGTAAAGTATTCCTTACAGCTGTCATTATGAAACCAGTGGGGGTGTGGAATACTTCTGCAATGGAAGTGTTATGGACATGGTTTTTCCAGAGTTGTTTTTGTTGTGAATTAGTGAGAGAAATACAGAGAAAAAGAAGTTCTATCTAATTTTTAATGACAGTTAAAAAGCTAAGTAGAGTCCAAGGGGTTGGGAAGAAAGCCATGAAGTGAAAGTTAAACCGGACAGACACTGATTAAATTCATAGATGAACACTCAGGCAGGGAATTAATCTCTTGTCCATACTTACAAGGCTTACTATACACATGAATTTCCAACAATAGTTTTGATTTTAATTATTTTTTAATTATAAAAGTGTTTGCTTAAATATTTTATGCATTTATCTATACCTTGCATGACATGATATTTAAGACAACTGCATGTCCTTATTAAAATACTAACTAAACTACGACTTAGTAGTTTTTAAATATCAATTTGATGTTAAAATATGACCCTGAATTAAAAATAATTTTCTAGTAATACAGCCATCATAGAAAATTGGTTGCTGTGTTACGTTTTACTCATTTTTAAACCTGCCTAGTTATTATTGACTTTGTGTAAAAGAATAAATTATGAAATCTTTGTAAGTTGTCTGGAAATAGATATAAGCTGTAGTGTTCAAGAAGTATCTCAGTGGTGCAGCCATATTTGACAAATTTAAAGTCTAGATACTGGTTCCTAGCAACAACAAATTTACCCACCATCTATGCTTAGGGGCATTTATCTATGTACGTATCTATAGATATCTATCATCTAGTGTCCATCTATTGGGAGCTGTGCAAGAGGAACAGCAAAACAGCTCTGGAATTAATGTAATAAGGCCCACTGGTTGGCATACCCACCATGATTGTGTCTTGGCAAGGCATAACTCTGAGAACTATGACTTCATGATGTTATGTAGCATAGTTCTGCTTGTTACCTTTGCAGCCCTTATAATCCCTTTAATATATGAATTGTATGAGTACTATACAGGGGGCTTTCAGCCCGTCACTAGGCGACGTCATTGGCATACACGATAACAATGCCTGATCTCTTTTAGGCATTGCTGCCTGCAATCTACAGATGTAGATTGCTAACTATGAACACTACCCTTAGAAAGAATTTGGAAAAATAGATTGTTTAGCAAGGCTGGGTAAAGATATTTATCTAGTGGCTCTGACATAGAAAATTTTAGGGAAAAATAGATTGTTTAGCAAAGTTAGGTAAAGATGTTTTTTCTATTGACTATGATGCAGAAAATCTTAGGGAACAATTTGAAGTTAAGAAAAAGTACACTCTTCTATATACAGCAAGCCAATAGCCAAAATCAAAGTAAATGGTGAGATACTCAAGGAAATTCCTCTAAAATCGGGAACAAGGCAAGGCTGCACACTCTCTCTATATCTCTTCAATATAGTACTTGAAGTTCTAGCCAGAGCAATAAGACAACAAAAGGAGATCAAGGGTCTCCAAATGGGAAAGGAGGAAGTCAAATTATCCCTATTTGCAGATGATATGATAGTGTACATAAGTGACCCTCAAAATTCCACCAGAGAACTCCTAAAGCTGATAAACACCTTCAGCAAATTGGCTGGATACAAAATTAACTCAAAAGAGTCTGTAGCCTTCCTATACACAAATGACAAGCTGGCAGAGGAAGAAATAAGGAAAACCACACCCTTCACATTAGCCACAAGCAATATAAAATATTTAGGAGTTACTCTAACTAAACAAGTGAAGGACTTGTATGAAAAAAATTCCAAAACTCTGAAGAAAGAGATTGAAGATGACCTGAGAAGATGGAATGATCTTCCTTGCTCATGGATTGGGAGAATTAACATAGTAAAAATGGCCATCCTACCAAAAGCAATCTACAGATTCAATGCAATCCCTATCAAAATACCTACACAATTTTTTAAAGATATTGAAAGTTCAATTCTGAACTTCATATGGAAAAACAAAAAACCCAGAATAGCTAAAACAATCTTGTACAATAAAAGATGCTCGGGAGGAATCTCCATACCTGATCTCAAACTGTACTATAAAGCAATAGTAATTAAAACAGCATGGTACTGGCACAGCAACAGGCTGGTTGATCAGTGGAATTGGATCGAAGACCCAGATATGAATCCACACACATATGGTCACTTGATTTTTGACAAAGAAGCCAAATCCATTCAATGGAAAAAGAATAGCATCTTCAACAAATGGTGCTGGTCTAACTGGAGGTCTATGTGTAAAAAAATGCAAGTGGACCCATATTTGTCACCTTGCACAAAACTCAAATCCAAGTGGATTAAAGACCTCAACATAAAACCAGAGACACTAAGTCACTTAGAAGAAAAAGTGGGGAAGAGCCTGGGAACATATTGGCACAGGAGACAACTTCCTGAACAGAACACCAACAGCCCAGGCCTTAATGTCAACAATTAATAAATGGGACCTCATGAGGCTGAGAAGCTTCTGTAAGGCAGGAGACACTGTCAAGAGAACAAAGCGACAGCCTACAGACTGGGAAAAGATCTTCACCAACCCTACATATGACAAAGGTCTAATATCCAAAATGTATAAAGAACACAAGAAATTAAACACCACCAAACCAAATAACCCAATTGAGAAATGGGGCTTGGAACTAAACAGAGAATTCTCAACAGAGGAATATCAAATGGCTGAGAAACACTTAAAGAAATGCTCAACCTCCTTAGTCATCAGGGAAATGCAAATCAAAACAACTCTGAGATTCCATCTTACACCCCATCAGAATAGCTAAGATCAAAAACTCAAGTGACACCACATGCTGGCGAGGATGTGGGGAGAGAGGAACACTCCTTCATTGCTGGTGGGAATGCAAACTAGTAAAGCCACTTTGGAAATCTATCTGGTGCTATCTCAGAAAAATGGGAATAAGGCTTCCTCAAGACCCAGCTATTCCACTCCTTGGAATATACCCAGAAGATGCTCCAGCACACAACAAGAAAATTTGCTCAACCATGTTCATAGCAGCCTTATTCATAATAGCCAGAACATGGAAACAGCCTAAGTGTCCATCAGTTGAAGAATGGATAAAGAAACTATGGCACATATACACTATGGAATACTACTCAGCTATTAAAAACAAGGAATTCCCGAAATTTGTGGACAAATAGATTGAGCTAGAAATGATCATAATGAGTGAGTTAACCCAGAAGCAGAAAGACTTAAATGGTATATACTCACTTATATCTGCATACTAGCTCAAGGGGCATGTCCCATGAATGCCTTCACTTACCAGGAAATTGGGACAGAGGGGAGGACACCCTATTGGGACCCTAGATGAGAGAAGCATGGGAGAATAGCAAAGTAGAAGGATCCAGAGGGTCCTAGAAACCTACAAGTAGAACATTATGATAGGCAGATTTGGGCCCAGGGGTCCCGCTCAAACTAAGGCACCAGCCAAGGACAATACAGGCGGTAAACTTTAAACCCCTTCCCAGATCTAGCCAATGGTCAGAACATTCTCCACAGTTGAGTGGAGAGTGGATATGACTTTCTCACGTACTCTGGTGCCTCACATTTGACCATGTCCCCTGGAGGGGGAGACCTGGTGGCACTCAGAGGAAGAACAGCAGGTTGCCAAGAAGAAACTTGATACCCTATGAGCATATACAGGGGGAGGAGATCCCCCTCAGGAACAGTCATCGGGGAGGGGAATAAGGGGAAAATGGGATGGAACGAAGATTGGGAGGATACAAGGGATGGGATAACCATTGAGATGTAACAAGAATAAATTTAAAAAAAGAAAAAGAAAAAAAAAAGTACACTATTAATAATAAAGCTAGGGACAATATCCCAATTAAGATGAGCTGAGGTGACTCTCTCACTGAAGCTGAACTTCATGGTGACTAATTTCTTATACTTATTTTTCCCTCAGCTTCTTAATATGATTCAATAGAAATTATTAATGAGTAGATGGACATCTTTAGGATTTAAAGTAGAAATAGATGATTGTTTTTATATGGAAGTTTAGTTTTGTGATTCCTTTAAGGTCTTTATAAGATTACTTTTTAAGATAATTGATTCTTTCTTTGTAACCTCAAAATGCCTCCTGCCAGTAAAGAAAAGCTGGCTGAGAAATTACCTTGCCTGCTTATACTCTGTTAATATATAACAAGTTTCTTAGTTACAATTGTGTGTGGGTTCTTGGAAACAACTTGTTTTTCATGTTTGTTTCTCACCCACAATACATAATACATTTGATCATGTGAAGGTATTGAGGAACATGTTTTTCTTACATATAATCACTGTAATCGTTCACTTACAGAAAATAGAATGTAACCACATTGTGATTTTTGTACTGCTTGAAAGATCTCGCTCGTATTTATAAGCTGTGGGAGAAATAATAAAGTTGTTGGAACTTGCTCTTTGGAGTTTGTTCCATCCACCAAGATGTGTGTATGTGTAAATGTGTGTGTGTGTGTGTGTGTGTGTGTGTGTGTGTGTGTGTGTGTGTGTGTGCGTGCGTGGATAAAGTTTTTGGAACCCATTTCCATCCATCCATGTGTGAATGAATGAGTGGATGAATGAATATGTGTGTGGATGGGTGGATGGATGGGTGGATGGATGGGTGGATGGATGGATGGATGGATGGGTGGATGGATGGATGGGTGGATGGATGGATGGGTGGATGGATGGGTGGATGGATGGATGGATGGATGGGTGGATGGATGGATGGGTGGATGGATGGATGGGTGGATGGATGGGTGGATGGATGGGTGGATGGATGGATGGGTGGATGGATGGAGTGAATGTAAGAGAATAAGAGAAGCTTGAAAGAAGCTTGTTGAACGCTACCTTCTGGAGTCTGTCTTACTTCATCATCGTGTGTGTGTGTGTGTGTGTGTGTGTGTGTGTGTGTGTGTGTGTTTTCTCTCCTTCTTTTCCTTTCATTTTTAGATGCTTGCCTCCACTAGGAATGATTAGCTTTAGCCCCCTCTTGTCACCGTCAGTGGAAGCCATTGCCAGAAACAGGCAGTTCTGGCCTGGAAGGTTCCTCGCAGAGAAAGTCTGCAGGGTCACCAGCCAGCCACATGATCTATGTCCCAGCTCAGTTTTCATAGCATCTGGGCTTCAATATTCTGGAACCTGCACAGTAGGTTCTCGATACTCATCTACCATATATATGTGTGTGTGCATATATATATATATATATATATATATATATATATATATATATATATACGTAATCTACCATATATAATCATCAAACATCTATCATCTGTCTATCTTCATCATCATCTATCCAACCATATTACCTACTTATCTATTTATACATATATAATAGATTTGGTCACTTAAAACATTCTGTCTAGGCTCTTAATTCTGTACTCTTCAGTTTGATAGATTAAAAGTCTGTTTTACTAATACAAACATTTTGACTTTGTACAGACCATCTTCACAGTTATTTTATCACAAAGTTTTTCATCACCTGTTCTTTATAGTTTCAACGTATTTGCTTCCAGAGCTGTAGAAGAGAAGAGACAAGTCCATACAGTTGTCTCAATAGTCTCCAGCTACTTACTATAATGAACAATTAATTTCCTCTCTTGAATGTTTTCATTACAAAAACATGAGAATAACATAAAAGTTTGATATATTTGCTAAGAAATTCACACATTCATATATTTCTAGAGACACCACATTTCCTCTCTTTTGTGTTTAAAACTTTTTATTTGAAGAGAGTTAAAGTAGCCTCAGTTACCAATATAAGTTGTCTTTACTGCTACTACTGAAAATTATTTTCTTTAGTATATTTTGGGAAAAGATTAAAAGCAAAATAAAATAAAATTTTAAAGAGATAGAAAAATACTTAAGAAAGGAGATAGAAGAGCCAGGAAAAGATAAGTGACAGTGGAAATAACATGGGAGCAATGCCTACTGATACTGGTTCTAAAGGCTTAAAAATATGTCACAAACTGAGAAATGTGGGTTTCCTCAAGAAACCCTACAGTCAGAAAAATAAATTCTCGCTCCTCCCTCTAGAAACAAAAATCTTCTACTCTACAGATCAATAAACAGTAACTTTATATTGTTTTAAACCACTAACTGTGATATTTATAGAACAGCAAATGTGAGTAATCCAATATATTACCATTTTATCTTTTTAAGATGATAGAGTGAGTAGTCCCAAGATAGCTTTATTATTGTCCTGTTTCCCTGACTTTGTGAGTAGGAAGGTGATTAAGTAATAATAACTCCCAGTTAGGCATTTATGGCAGGCAATCTGCTAAATCTGAGCCCTAAAATGTATTCTGTAATTAACAATTATTGTGGTCATGTTCTATGTGAGGAAATTGCCTCAGAGAAGCTAAGCAACATGGTCAGACAGAGGAAGAGTCAAAAACAACACCCATAACTAAAACAGCAAAAATATTGTCTTCTACCTCTGAGTGTTCATATGGATCATCAGAGCTGGGTTCCTCCCAGAAGCCCTAGGGGAACATTTTTTTTACTATTTCCAGCTTCTAAGGTTGGCCTGGAAGTCTTATTTCATTGCCTTCTATCATCAAAGCCAGATATTCCTGAGACAACTCATTCTGTTTCACTCTGTGGATGGTAACCACTACATACTTTACATATTCCCCAGGATGGAGAAACTGGTTCTCTAAAAACCCAGTCTCTCAAATATCTGCAACTCAAAACCTAGAGATGTACATTTCTCATGTGTGGATTCCAAATATCTTCTTATAACATTCATGTGTGTTTTTAAAAAAATACAGAGCACTACAGGAAAGTTAGGTTTAGGAATTATTTGAACAAAGACAGAAACACCAGTCAAACATCATTAAAAGCAGAAGTGCAGAGTCCTCTTCCTGGCACAAAGTTCAGAAATGGAGGCTTCTCCAGGCAGTTTCCTTACATGGGCATAGTGTGATCAAACATCCATCTTGGGTGAATATGAAGGAATCTATGATGGCCTGGCATCTGGATGTCTGTTTCACTGCTAAACACCTTAAGTTGGGTTTTACTTTATCTACTATCTCATATTAAAATGTACGAAGCAGCCCTGGATTAACAGATTTCTGCTTACTGAACTTAAAACACATAGTTTATAAATGGGTTTACACTTGTTCATGAGACAGTCTCTTACAATGTAGCCCCAAATGGCCTACAAACTTTGGTCCTCCCTTCCCTTCTGGGAACTGTTGACTGTAGTACCATACCTAACAACAGCTTTACATCTAGGATGAAGCAGCAGCTATTATTTTTTTCTTACCTATTATTAGTTTTCTCCCACTTGATTTGCAGTCAAACCCTGAATTCTAGTAAGTGTGGTAACATTGTGGTATGAATGGTTGTCATTGTGACACTTTTATTGAGACACAAAAACTGCATCTGGTACCCAAGCAGCCAAACAATTATTATAATAATGTTTTCACACTAATCAAAATATTTCAAATGATGCTTGTTGTGCCTTGATTTACTAATACGATATTAATTTCCAATAATAAACCTTGATAAAAGTTAAAGTAATAGCTAATTCATCAGCAGAAAAATCAAAATTTAAGCAGAATTAATCCTAAGGACTAGAAATTTGATCCTTAGTTTTGACATCATTAGCATTCTAGACTCAATAATTCTGTATTGAAAAAAGGAGAAAGGCACTGTGGGACATTTAGTAGCATCCCTGGCTTTCCACTTCTAGGTGCTAGTGGTACAGTCAGCATTTGTGACAACCAAAAACATCTCCTTTATTGCAAAATGCCTTTTGTGTATTTCTGAGAGGTTTTAATCACCTGTGATAGAAACACTGACTCAAGGACACAATACCCATGTATGGCTGAACTTTTCAAGTCTTTCTTCATCTTCTCCTTTATTTCTTTTTGTTTTTCATGTTTATAGAGAGCTGTATATATGTAAACACATGTGTCTATAAGTATGAATCAAATATATGTGTTTATATAGTATAACATATTTTATCTCATCTCAAAACAAAAGCAAAAGAAAAGCCTGAATTTAGACTTCCAACAGAATGGCGGTGTCCATAACCAACTCCCTGAATCGCTGTCTGTTCGTGTGGGCTAGCTACCAAAGCATGCTGACTACTTCACTGTTATTAGTGTTGGTAACAGGCTGCTGCAGTAATGAGTTTACTATAGGTCACAACTTTCCATTCAGGCAGCGTTGTTTAGTTTAGTCTACAACGAGGCCTACATTTAGTGAAATCTTATGTTGATGGCTCTTGAGCTACAAGTTCAGAACATTCAGGTTTTAGAGTGATGTTGTTGTGACTTCTTGTCATGATCACTCTAGTCCTTGGACCTAGTTCCAAATCTCAGTTTTAAATCTAGCAGTTTCATGAGTACAAGTCAATTACCCAACTTTTATGGTCTTTCTTTCCCCATCTGTCAAACCGTGGTGGTATCTATCCCACGGGAAAGTTATACATCTTAAATAGCATTATGTTGAACATTGCATACAGAAAAAATACTGGCTGAGGACATTTGAGGTTTCATTTAGAAGATGTAATGTTGCCCAAAGGTTATTGACGTAGAGAGACACATGCAGAATCAGGGTTTCATTAAAAGCACAATCCTGCACAGAGACATAACAAATACACTTGAAGTCAGAGAATTTTATTTATTTTCTTCTTGCAATCATGGCCAACTCTGTTGGCAAGAAGGCCAAAGGATTTATTACTTCATAACTTCATTCACCTAACTGAGACTTTCTCTAAATACCAAATGAAGCTTTTCTTATATCCATTCTTATTGAATTATTTCTAACTAAAGTCATTCAGCCATATGTGCACAATATATAAAATGTGAGGCACACCTTTATCTTAATCAGAATAGTTAAAAAAAATAAAAGAAACAAATCAGAAATACTTTAGATTTTTTTTGCTGAAACTTAAAGGAAAGTGTAAATATAGAGATCAGTGTGTATAACAAACCCACTTATTTTATTCACAAAGAAAAGGGCCAGTGATGGATAAACAAAATGGAATAGCAGAGACAAGGCTGGGTTTCTTCATATAGCTCATATAAAGGTCCATACTCAGTGAACAGAGGTGTCATGAGGAGAGCAAAACACAATTGAAAAAATTCTGTAGGTTTTTCAGCAGATTCCAAAATCAATTTAACCCTTGTTTCACTGAAGCTGACATAAAATTATTGGTAAATTCTCTAATATTTTTGAAGAAGATTTCAATGTAGATAGTGCAAACCTCTCATTTTGTAGAAAAGGAAGCTGAGGTCTAAAGACGTGTGCTATGATCCAGTTTGTGAGTCATCCAAAATTAGAAGACTCAATATTTAGCTGTCTAACCTTGCTTTGACCTCTGAGGTGTTATCCAATTTTATCATCACCTCACCCTACAGACTCAGCTCAAAGTGACTCTTAACTATTTTTTAGAATGCACTTCGCATTCAAAACAATTTTCTCTTCAAGTTTATCAAGCAACGTACCTCAAGGTTTTTAAAGTAAATAAGAGTAATCAATATTTCCCAAGTTAATATTTTCTCCAACAATATTGCCTAACATGAATATTTTCTGATAGAAATGTTGGAAAAGTAAAAGGAAACAGGTAATAAAATATAAATTATTTATTTGAGCCAGATACCAAACATTTAATCATTTCAGCCTGTAATTCTTGATACAAATAATTAGGCATTTTGCATTCTTATTTCCATATTATCTTCACCACACAGCATGAATTTTTATACTACAGTACATTTCAAATTGAGTTAAACATGTTTCAAGTGTCATTAGCCAGTTGTGGACTGCGTCTTCCATATCAGGTAACACAGATCTAAAGTTACAATTGTTATTGAAATTCCAAATCAAAATTAAATTTCTTGAGTTACATTATAACTACATCTTAGTTCCTGAGTGACTATTCAGTAGGCATTGCTGGATTCTTGAAATATTAGAAAAGACCATTGAAAATGTTTGAACAAGTGTCTCTGTGATAGGATTAAGTATATTTTGGATATATGTTTAGTAATAATTCTGCAATTTTGCTTTCTTTAACAACAACAAAAAAACTCAGAAATATTATGAGGCTGTGTTTTCACCTTAACCCCAGGTGTGGGGTTATGGGGCTGTTTAGGACTGTCTGCAGCAGCTGACTATGATTTGTTTCATGCCCCAGGAGAGGCAGAGAGGCCTGGCCTTGCCAGCTGCAGACAGTTTGTGCGAGTGTGTGACATTTGGAGTTCTGGGAAACTTTCAGAGGGTATATAAAGGCTAGGGCCTGAGAGGTGGAGTTGGTGGATAATCATTCAGAAAGGCTGTTTGCGGTTTGTTAGTAGTAGTTCTCAAAGAAGAAAGCACTTAGATTGCGGGGTCTCCCCCACCATCCCTCCTTCTCTTTTATCTAGTGACAGGGGGTGAAACCAGGGGAATAAAGGGTAGGAAAAAGAAGAACCCAGAAATTAATGAAGACCAGCTACAAGCAAAGATAAAACAAAAAAGAAAGAAATTAGATGCAAGGTGCAAGAGTCTCTCCCTCCCTCGCTCCCTCCCTCCCTCCCTCCCTCCCTCCCTTCCTCCGCTCCCCTCCCTCCCTCCCCCATTCCTCTCCTCTTCTTCTTCTTCTTCTTTTTCTTCTTCTTCTTCTTTTTCTCCTTCTTCTTTTCTCTCTTCTCTCCCTCTCTCTCTCTCTCTCTCCTCCTCCTCTCTCTCCCTCTCCTCCTCTCTCTCTCTCTCTCTCTCTCTCTCTCTCTCTCTCTCTCTCTCTCTCTCTCTCTCTCTCTCTCTCGCCTTCTTTTTCTCCTATCTAGAGATAGGGTGTGAAACTGGAGGGATAAAGTGTGGGAAAAGGAAGAACACACAAAGTAGCAAAGACAAGCTACATATATCTCCAAAGGTGGTATGGTTGGATCATGTGGTAGAACTATTCCCTTCTTTCCAAGGAGCCACCACACTGGTTTCCATAGTGGTTACATGAGGTTTCACTCCTAACAGCAATGGATGAGTACTCCCCTTACAACACATCTTCACCAGCATAAACTCGCATTTTTTATTTATCTTAGCCATTCTTACTGGTATAAAATGAAACTTCAAAGTAGTTTTGATTTGATTTCCTCAATTACTAAATATGTTCAACATTTCTTTAATGACTTCGCAGACATTTGAGTTTCCTCTTTAGAAATTTCTCCATTTAGATCTATATCTCATTTTTAAATATGGTTATTTGTTTTCTTGATTTCCAGCTTTTTAGTTCTTTATATATTTTGTATATTAGCCCTCTCTTGGATGTGTAGTTGGTAAAAAGCTTTCTATATTATATAAGCTGACACTTTGTACAATTAGTGGTATCCTTTACATATAGAAGCTTTTCAATTTCAAGAGGCTCCATTTATTAATTGTTAGACATATTGCCTGTGCTAATAGTCTCTTGTTCATGAAGTCTTGTCATGTGTCAATGAGTTCAAGTTTATTCCAAGTTCCTGTTCTATCAGGATCAGTGTATTTTGCCTTATGTTGAAGTCTTTGACCCATTTGGAGTTGAATGTTGTGCAAGGTGATGAGTACAGATTTATTTGGATTCTTCTACATGCAGCCATCTAATATAGCCAGCATTATTTGTTGAAGATGCTGTTTCTTTTCCAGGGTTTATTTCTGGTTTCTTTCTTGAAACCCAGGTTCCATAGGTGTATGGGTTCATATTTTGGTTTTCAATTTGATTCTGTTGATCAATGTGTCTTGGTTTCTTGCCAGTACCAGGCTGGCTTTATTACTATAATGTTGTACAACTTGAGATCAGGGATCTACCTCCATCAGTTCTTATATTTGTTCTAGATTGTTTTAGCTGTTCTTGTTTGTATGTGGCTATGTGTGCTTCCAAATGAAGCTGAAAATTTTCCTTTCAATATCTGTGAAGAATTGGTTGGGATTTTTGATGAGGATTACATTGAATCTGTAGATTGATTTTGGTAAGATGGCTATTTTTACTATATTAATTCTATTAATCCATGAGTATGGGATATTTTTTCATCCTCTGATATCTTATTAAATTTCTTTCTTCAATATCATAAAGTTTTTATCTTATAAATTTTTCACTTGCTTGATTAGAGTTACCCTCAAGATATTTTATATTTTTGAGTCTATTGTGAAGAGTGTTGTTTTCCTAATTTCTTTCTCATTCCATTTGTCATTTGAGTACAGGAAGGGTTCTGCTATTTACAAGTTAACTTTACATTCTGCTATATTGCTTCAAGTGTTTATTGGCTATAGGAGTTTCTTGGTGAATTTTTTAAGGTCTCTTATATATATATTAGCATATCATCTGAAAATAAAGATACTTTGATTTCATCTCTCCCTTTCAGTTTGTATCCTCTTTAACTCCTTCAGTTGTCTTATTGCTCTAGCTAAGATGTCAAGTAGCGAATTGAATAAGTATAGAGAGAAGGGACAACCTTATTTTATCTGTGACTTTAGTGGAATTGTGTGCAGGAATGTCTTGAGTGGATTTAACAACTATCAATAAAGCGCTGTTCAGCCAATCAGCTGGGCAGGACAGGAAGTGGAAGGTGGGACTTCCTCAAGAGGGGGCGGAGCCAAGTATTGACAGTTGAAAGGGAGAAAGAGATGGTTGACAGTTGACAGGAAAGGAGAAAGGAGGAAGACACGTTCAAGGATGAGATTGGCAAGTGCTTGGGATATATGTATGTTATGAGCTTTAGAGTAGTTTATGTTAGTTTATGAGTAGATAAGAATCAGTTTAGATTCTGCCCAGGGTAGTACTGACAGCCTTAATGTACCTTTCAGACTCTGTCAGTTACTGGCTTCCTATGCCAAACAGATACAATTTATTGTAACAGAACTGCTTTGAGTGTCTCTACATTTAAGTTGATGTTGACAATGTTTTACTGTAAACTGCCTCTATTATATTGAGAGATTTCCTTGTATTCTTAATCTCTCTAGGACTTTTATCATGAAAGGGTATTGGGTTTTATTAAAGAACTTTCTGCATCTAATGAGATGATCGTGTGTCATTTGTCTTTTACTTTGTTTATATGAGAGATTAAATTTATTATGTTGAACTATCTGCATTTCTGATGAAGACTAGATAATATTGGTGAGTGACCTTGATGTGTTCTTGGATTCAATTTTTATTGAGAATTTTTGCATCTATATTCATAGGATAAATGGTCTGTAATTCTCTCTCTTTGTTGTGTCTTTATGTGGTTAGTTATCAGGGTAACTATGGCCTCATAAAACAAATTGTGTGATATTCCTTTTGTTTTTCTTCTGTGGATTACTTTGAGGAGTATTGGCATATGGTTTCTTTGAAAGTCTGGTAGACTTCTGTGCTTGGTAGACTTTTTATCACTGCTTTACTTTTACTATAGGTTATAGGTTTGTTTAAATTGCTTGTCTAATCTTAGTTTAATTTTGGTAGGTGGTATGTATTGAGAAAAATATTCATTTTGTTTAGATTTTTCCAATGTGATGGAGTACAGATTTTTAAAGCATGTCCTTAAAATATCTGAACTTTGTTGGTGTTTATTGTTATGGTTTCTCTCTCTCAACCTTTTGGTTAATTTGGATAAGAATTTGTCAAACATTTATTTTCTCAAAGAATCAACTCATTGTTTGATTAATATTTTGTATAGTTGTTAAACCTATTTTATTGATTTCTACCATGACTATTTCTTGCTGTCTACTTTTTTTTTTTTTTTCTGTGATTCATTCTTTTGGTTCTAGAGTTTTCAGGTATGCTTTTTAAGTCTCTAGTAATTTATTAGTCTGAAATCTCTCCAAGTTCGTTATGTAGGTAATTAATGTGAAGGCTCTCTCAGGGCCATCTTCACTGTGCCCCATATGTCTGGCTATGTTGTGTTTTTATTAATATTAAATTCTACAGAGTTTTAAATTTATTTCTTAATTTTTTATTGATCCGTTGTTTATTCATTAGTGAATTGTTCAGTTTCCCTGAATTTTTAAACTTTCTGCAGTTTCTGTTATTGATATCTAGTGCTAATCCTTAGTGGTCAGATAGGATGCAGGGCGTTACTTCATTTTTTTCTTTTATCTGTTGAGACATGTTTTGTATCCAAGTATGTGATCAATTATTGAGGAAGTTCCATAAGCTCCTGAGAAAATGGTATAATCTTTTGTATACGAGTGAAATGTTGAGTGTCTGTAGGACCATTTTGTTTATGACATCATTTAGCTCCAATATTTATGTTTTGTGTTTATCTGAATGACCTTCTATTGGTGAGAGTAGGGTATTAAAATCTCTTACTATCTGTGTATAGTGGTCAATATATGATTCAAGCTATAGTCATGTTGCTGTTTTGAACGTGGGTGCCTTCATATTTGGTGTACCTAGATTTAAGAATCACAATATTTCCTGGGTATTCTTCTCTTTGATGAGCTTGTACCATCCTTCCCTATCTCTGCTGATTTGTTTTGGTTTGAGGATTATTTTATCAGATATTAAAATAGCTATACTAGCTTGTTTCTTAAGTTAACATTCTTGGAATATCTATTTTTGAATGTTAAGGTGTGTTTCTTGAATGGAGGAGAAAGATGGATCCTGTTTTCAAAACTCATTATGTTAGTCTGTGCTATTTTATTGGGAAATTGATACCATTGATATCAAAATTTATCAATGAGCACTGTTGATTGCTGCTGTTTTATTTTGTTATTGTGGTGTGTGTGAGTGTGTGTGTGTGTGTGTGTGTGTGTGTGTGTGTGTGTGTGTGTGTATGTGTGTGTGTATGTTCCCTTCTTTTGAGTTGCTAGCCAGAAATTATTTCTTGTGTTTTCTTGGGTACGGTTAAACTCTTCAGATTGACATTTTCCTTCTAGTGCTTTCTATAGACGTGGGTTTGTAGAGAGATTCTGCTTGAATTTGGCTTTATCATGAAATGTCTTAAATTTTCCATCTATTGTGATTGAGCATTTTGATGGTTATAGTATTCTGTGTCAGCATCTGTAATCAGAACTTGTAGAACATCTGTCTACTCTCTTCTGGCTTTTAGAGTCTCCTTTAAGAACTCAGGTATTATTCTAATAGGGCCTGCCTTTATATCACTCATTCTGTTCCCTTGCAGCTTTTAATACTCTTTCTTTGTTCTATATCTTCAGCATTTTGCTTATTACTTGCCAAGGGCACTTTCTTTTCTGGTAGCATCTATTTTGTGTTCTGTAGGCTTCTTGTACATAGATATGTATTTCCTTCTTTAGGTTAGAAACATTTTCTTCTATGATTTTGTTGAAAATCATTTCTGTGCCTTTGACTTGACTTTCTTTTTCTTCTACTTTTCCTATTATTTATAAACTGAGTCTTTTCATAGTGTACAAGACTCCCTGAATGTTTTTGGCTTGAATATTTTTAGCCAAGGTATCCATTACTTCTATTGTGTCTTCAGTGTCTCTCTTCCATCTCTTATATTCTCTTAGCAAAACTTGCCTATAGTAAGGTCCTTGTTTTAGTTTTTATATTTTTCATTTCTAGAACTCCACAAATTTTGGTTTTTGTTATTGATTCTATTTCCACTTTCAGGTCTTGAACTGTTTTATTCATTCCATTACAATATTTGTGTCTTTGTGGATTTCTTTAATGAATTAATTTATTTCCTCTTTAAAGACCTCCATCATAGTTATGCTGTCTGTTTAAAATCCTTGCCTTGTACTACAGATTTGCTGCATTTCTCAGGGCCCACTGTGGTAGGGTTGCTGGGCTCTAGTGAGGACATACTGTCTTGACTATTATTGATTGTGGTTTTCTGCTGGCTTCTAGACATTAGAGTTGGGAAGACTGTAATTCTAAGTGCTGATATCTGGTCTTGTCTTTGAGTGGATGTTTTGCTCCCTGGTTTCTATTGCTTTTTTGGTTAGTAGGAGAGTGTGATGACTGTGTGCTGCTTGGTAGGCAATGTTTCTGTATTCTTTTAGGTGTGGCCATTGGGTACCATGTGTTTCTAGGTATTGAGAGTTGAGACTTGGGAATTGGAGTAGGCTCAAAGGACTGGGTTTGGAGACTGAAAGTGTCCACAGGAGGGATGAAAGCAGAGCAGACCACCAGGATCTGTTTTAGTTACCTGGTAATGGGGGCAGCGAGTGGGGAAATACACAACATGCAGTCAGTCTGCTATAGAGCTGGGGATGAGACTAATGGATTGGCTATGAAGGACAAGAAGAGTGAAGATAGGAAGCTGGCTTGCCTACCTACTTCCCTAGACTCTGCTGCTCTTGGAGTCCCATGGAATCCCTGCTAGAGACAGGGCTGAGATACGGGGATGAATTGGAGGAAGGGAGAGATAGAGGAGAAAGTCTGCATGATCCCCAGGAGATAAAGGACAAGAGGGAGGGCAAGCTCACATCAGGTGGGGAATACAGATCTCAAAGGCGTGACTTGAAGATTAGATTTGGAGAAGAGGATGGAGAGGTGAAGATCTGCAGTTACCTACATTTCCCCCTAGTCTGTGTCTGGTTTTTCCACCCTTTATTTCTGGTAATTGTTCTTGTAAATAGAATTTGCCCTGTTGCTATACACTACACATTGTTGTTTTCTCTTTTTTGGATTTACCTCATTTGATTCTTAAGCTTTATATCTTTGTCTCATTCATTCTTTGCATAAATGTTTAATTGGTAATTTGTTTCAAATTCTTATGCATTTTAAAATAAAATACATGTGTGGGTTAGCTAAATTTAATCTATAGAGTAGATACAGATATGGAGGTCATTTGATACAGCTATATAGGTAGCTACATCTGTCAAAAATGGTTACAGGGTTATCAAAATGGTTACAGGGTTATCAAAAGATATATAATTGAGGTAAGAATTGATATCTGCTAACTTACAGTATTTTAGTAGCACTTAATTATGTAATTTACTAGGATGTTTGCTTGAGCAATAAAGGCATGCCAGGAGCAATATGTAAATATTTTCTATGCCATAGAGAACATCTTTGAACAAAACATGCTATCTTAATTTTTATATAGCCTGTGGTTTGTGCTTCAAGGAAGACCATGGAAACAAGACTAAATACAAACTTCATTGGTTCCACTGTGAAGTGTATTTAATTGTTGTAGCCAGTGCTTTGATGAACATAGGCGTGTAGCCGTCTCTATAACATTCATTTCAATTCATCATTATTTCTTTAAAAATAAAACTTTGAAACCATACAGTTCTATTCTTAGTGTCCTAGAGAGCTAGCATATTTTTAAACTAGTGTATATATTTTTGCCAGTATATTTTATCATTAATATTTTTTATAAAATCCATTATGCAAAGTGTCAGAGGATATCACATTGTGGATTTATTTTGCATTTCTATGATAATATCGAGTCCTAGGCATGTTTTTGTGTTTTTGTTGTCTACTTATATGTCTTCCTCTAGAAATATCTGATCTGAAGATTCGAAGCTAAAAACTAGATTTTTCTTTCTTGCTGATTAGTTATTTTTTTTTATACATGTTGAGTATTAGGTCATCATATGATGCATACTGTTGAAATTCTTTCTCCCAATCCACAGGATATCTTTTTGCTATATTGATTGTTTCTTTGCTTAAACAACAACTTTCAGTTTGGTATAATCCACTCACCTGTTATGCTTTGTGTTGTTTTTGCATTGGGATCTGTATCCAAGAAATTGTTGCCACATCAATGTGGTATAGTTTTCCCCAGATTCCCTTTATAAGTTTTACAGTTTCATCTTTTAAGTGTCCACCTCCATTTTTAGTTTAATTTTACACAAGGTGTGATATAAGGTCCAGCCTTATTCACTCTGCTGCATTTGGACATACAGTTCTCACAACACCATTTAACGGAGAACCTGTTGCTTTACCACTGTGATCTTGGTACTTTGTGCTCTTTCAATCACCAGAGAATAGCTCATTACATGCTCACTGTTTAAAGTCACAGTTGTGTTTGTTTCAGGCATGCATTATAATAACATGACACCTGCCTTGTTACATGATCATCAAAAGATACAACTAATAAAGGAAAGTCATTTTATCCGATGTCTGTAGTTAAGAAAAAATAGTGTACACTCATTGCACATAAAAATAGCCTGATATTCAAACTTTCATTTATGCAGGAAGATATCTATTTTGGAGTATATAGGTTCTAATAAGACTTACTAGTCAGCTCTTGTCATGAGCTTATAATGAGACTGATGACTGAATTGTTCAAAACAGCATCAAGTTTTAGAAAATATACAAAGCACCCTGGAAGAAATAATTCCAAATATGATGGCTTATGTTCTAATAACATTTTACAACCAAAGTAATTTTTGTTCAAAAATAATTGAGGGTATTATATGTGTGCTCTAATACAAAAGGAATTGTTTGAAAACAATTTGTTAACACTGTGGCATCTGAAACAAATCATATATGTGTTGGCTCTGTTTCTTTATAATAAAACTTTATTAAACAACCCAACAAGCTTACACAAGAAGGAAAAAAGGGTTAAAGGGACAAAAGAGTGAACTTTCCCGTATCTGTTCCACGGATGGGTCCTTAGGTGTCTCTCTGGCCCGCGTGCTGGTCCAGCCGGTTCGCTGCTCCCCAGGTGGAAAGGACCTTCTCCTTCTCCCAGTGAGGGTCAATTAGAAAGATAATAGTCCAGGTGGGGTTCCCAGGTCTGCTTCCTGAATTCCAGACCCAGGATGGCTCCACTCAGTCTGTCACAAGTATTCATGGGGTGCCCCAAGGGTAAAGCCCGCCAAGACTGCTCCCACCTGTGACAAGGCTTATTCTTTCCCACATATATGTTTGGGTAGCATGGACATGGATGGCAAACAGACTCTTGTCAGAGGAGAAACTGCAGTCCAGTCATTTTCCCTTCTAATTATAGCAACTATACCATGTAAAAGTGCTACACGGAATTCAGGAGCCGTCCTCTGCTTAGTTTTCCATCCTTTGTTTCCTTTTCTCAGGAAATGAGTTTTCTCCAAGGATCTATGTATCATGTAAATTTCTACCATGGATGTCATGGTCTGATCAATTGCATAATTTACTGTTAGTTGTGATCATCAAATTTCTGCTTCTTATACAAAGGAGCAGAACAGCAAGCATTAAACTCAAATGTCTCAAGTATTATATTTATAATAATAACCTCATAGCAAGCTGGAAATATTGAAATTTCTAGGGAAATCAGATAGCTGGAGAACATGTGATAGACATGAACATAATGCAAAAACAGGTCCTATTAATATTCCATCATCATGAGCCAAAAGATTCTTCTAGATAAAAGTTTGAAGCATATGAATATATAATTTCCTTTTAAGCCAAGCACAGTGATCACACACTCTACCCTTCACCTATTGTTTGCAGGCACATAAGCTAAGGTTCTCAGATACAATGGCCATGGATTTACTGAAAATATTGTTTAGCTTTTAAAATAAGTCAAATAGACACAAATGGCAGAAGCAAATTCACTCACACACACACACACACACACACACACACACACACACACACACACGTGTGCGCGGAGATATTTTTTTTAATTATCACATTGTACTTCGGATATATATATATAATTACTGTATACCAATTAAAAAGAAAATAAAAACATTGGACTATAAGCTTATGTAAATGACTATAGCTTTCGAGCACCTGTCTTACATTTATGCATAGTATTACATAATCTAAGTTATTGTACAGAGCTAGAGTACAGTGGCACTACCGTACCTTTAATTAGATAAGAAAAGTGAAATATGTTTATTTTTATGTTTAATTAAATGTGTTTAATGTTTATTTTTTGTGCAAAGAAAACATATATTAAAATATCTAACATATATGTACATGTATAATTTAAATCATAATTTTAAATTCAGATAATTAGCATCATATTAATAGATAAAATTAAGCTAAGCATTCTACCCAGTTGAAATATAAAATGATGCTAGTCTTTAAAGCTTATTTCATACTAATGATGGTTTATTTTGTTAAATTACATGAATTCAACTATGTATTTGAAAACGTCAATAGATTTCCAGCCAAAATTTTGAAAACATAAAACTATTGGTTCATAGCTGTTAAGTGAAATGAAATATATTTTGTTATCTTTTCTTCTTTTATCTAGCCTAGTCATTTATTTGAGAAGCAGCTCTTGAGATGCTATTTAATAAGGAAGAAAATGTATCCTTTCTAAAAATCACCATCCCGAGGATTTAAAACATAGTCCTGGGGATTAGAGAGAATTTACTCAGGGGGGAATTATATAGTGATTAAAGCACAGTACTGTTACAAATCATGTCAAGGGTTTTACTGAAGAAGCCTATGTAATTCCTTTAATTCTTCATTGTTAAAGCTTAGAGTAGGATGTCACCAAAGAGATTATACTATTTAAAAGATTGGTAAAATCCAGTTTCCAGTACAGAAGATTACATTGCTATTGTAAAGCTTACTCAGTTACTCGTTTTTATTAAAACCAATGGTAAATAGAATATAAATCAAGCAAAATACACATTTTAGATGAAAATGTTGTCTTAATTCCAAAGTTGTACAGCTTAGACACATGTGCACACATACATACACCCATACATATTCATCTAGACAGGTTAATGATGCCTACACCCCTCTTCTTGTGTCAGTAACTCTGCACTTGAGAATTTTCATTCTAGCATGGAGATAAAAAATGTTCCAGAAGAAAAACATAATTAAAGGTCTCCCCAATCCAAAGTCTTTTGGGCCAATAAACTGTAATGTGGGTGCTCCAATAATTAAGCCTGAAGAAAAAATATTCATTTAATAAGGATTTTAAATTTAGTATAAGCTCTGTTAAAATAGTAAATTATAAAAAATTATATTTAGCCTAAATGAATGAGTTGTAAAAATAAATTATCACGTAACACATGAGAGTTATTGTGAGACTTTCAAATAATGTAGTTTAGTACTCTAGAAGTAATACAGGTAACCGATCTTGTCCGTATTCTCCCTTATTATCTCCATAAAAAATTCATTTCTATAATTTTAACTTTAATGACTAATAAGATATTAACTTTAAATGTATAATATATTAACCTATCACTGATATATAATTTAGAAAAAAGAATTTTGATTTTGACATGCATAGATATTTCTGATTCTCACAGGCCTACAGCAAAAGAGTGTGACTGAAACACAGATAATAGAAAACATACAATGTGTTTTTCATTTCCATAGTAATTGGTCAACTGGTATGAGCTAATCTTCAGTGCAGTGCCTACATTTTGCTAGAATATGCCTGAAAATATTTGTTTACTTAAAACTAACATGCAAACATATAGTGACTGTTCTAATTAGTGAAGGGAAAAAGCACAACTCAAAAAGAGCAAGAGGCACCTGTCTCACCAGGTCAAAGCCATGTTATCTTCCTGATGTCACTGAACTCATCTGACTGGTATTTGAAAATATCCTAGGTACTGTTTACAACACTTCAGAGCCAATTAAAACAACTCTTCTGGAATTCAGTGTACCTTTTAGAGAAGAGAAGAGCTAGAGATTGAGCCCAATGATAGAACATTTGCCTTGTTCACAGAAGGCCCTGTGTTTCAATTCCCAAAACTTAAAAAAACAAAAGGAATATAGAAGAGGTCAGGGGAAACTGCATGGAATTGTGACGTAACCGTTGAACTACAATATCCGTCTTGGAAAATAAAAACTCTAAAACTAGAAATCATTAGAAGAGCAGAGTGATTAGGAGTCCTTAACACTGTGCTGCTCTTATCCTGACCCATGGTGACTACCTTCATTAACTGGATCGCCAAAGGGAAAAATCAACTGCTACTTATTGTGGCCACAGTTATTTCTGTTTCCTATGACCAACAGTAAAGGCAGATACTTACTAATGTGCACGAATAAACCTCCCAGAGTTTCTCTAGAGTCTAGATTGACTTTTCTTTGCAATCCACCCAAATAGCCAATTAATCAGTAAGCTCTGTCACCTTAATTTCTTGAGTCGATTTCAAACCTCTCTTGATGCCCAAACCCATTGCTTTATATCAAACACTTGTCATCTGTCATCTGCACCATCACAGCTGCCTCTCTCATCTCAATCCCCTTATCAATGCTTCCATCCTGCTGCCACAGCATTCTCTTTGAAACAATTATCTGATCATAATCTTTTATTTTCCAACACAAGGTGTTACTTTCACTGGTTAATATTCATGCAACTTTGTTTTTCAGATGGAAATATAAGAAATTAAACATGAACCTTTTATCCCACCTTATTTTGTGTAGATCAATAAAGTGACAATTCCTAAAATACATATTGTATGCCTCAATGTTATTTTTTTCTTTCAGCTACTTTGTCTCAGACTGTTGACCATACAACTCTTTTACATTAATTAAAAATAAATTTCTCCTTGAAGATTTAAGGATGAACCTTTGAGATATACTATCCACTTTATAACAATTATAAATATAGTTCTATTGTATAGTACATAATATTATCATTCATAAAAAAAACTTATTTCTCTTTCAGATCATGGGCAGCATTAAGATACATAAGTACATATTATTTAGTTTTATACCCCTAGTTCCCATTTCAGTGCTCAGGGAATTGTCAGAAGAGGCACTTAGAAATATTTAAGGACTTTGGATTGTCATGCAAATCCTCTACAGAAGCTGTTAGTCAACAGACATCTGAGGGGTAATGGCATCATGAGTCATCCTAATGGGAGGCAGAATCATTCAAGAGTATAATATTTAATGTTAGATGTTTTCTGGTATTATCTTGCAACAAGCTACTTCTTTGGCTGGAATGGCTAGAGAAAGCAAAGGTCTTGGAATTCCAAAAGAAGATAAAAGACCACGCAAGCACTCTGAATGACAGCCACCAAAACTGACTCACTTCTTCAGGAAGACAGAGCTTTCTGATAAGAAGTGAGAACCAGAAAGAGTTCTCTTTCATGTTTCTTAACAAAGAATATATAGCTACTCTGGTTCAAAGTTTCATTCTTTTCCATTTTTTTGTTTTTTGTTTTTTGTTTTCTGATGGTTTATTTTTATATTATTATATATCTTTTGACATATACATTTATATTATTACACATGAATAAATAAACTACATACAGCAAGAAGAATCATGAAACAATCTGGAATTATAAAAATATTATATTCATAGTGGTTTTGGCTATTTGTATTTCACAATCTTGAAGAAAACATCTTAGTGATTCTAAAATTCTGAATGTGAGACAATATATATCATATCTCATCTCTATCAACTTAAAATATCTATCTAGGCCTAAAAATATCTTAACCTCTAAACAACTAAGCTTAATTGTAAGACTAAACTATCTGGTTTTCAACCCATCAGAGACTTGAGAAGGAATAAAACTTAATTACTTGAGTAAACTAGAAGTGCAATTTCCAAAATGAAAAAATGACAGAGACAATTTGCTGCCTGAATAGTCACCCAAAACTCTCTACATTGTTGGATCATCATCTTCATCCTTCTGGCCCAATATATCTGACAAGCATAATTGTGAAGCAGGAACTATTGAGGACTTGCTTACCCTGTCTTGGTGGGGCTTGGCCTTCGACTCTGCCTACATCCAAGATTGCCCATTTTTAGGAAGAATTCTGTCTGTGTTAGAAACAAGGACATTCTACCCGGTGGCTTATTTGCCACTTTGAAGCCATCTCCATAAGGAGGTTCCTCCATGCTCATCATCTTCTTTGAGGTAGTCTGGCTGTTGCCAGGAGTTAACCTGTCTCATTGTCATTGAATCTTTACAAAACAAAAAATCTTTAAGGGCTGGAAAGATGGCTCAGCGATTAAGAGCACTGACTGCTCCTCCAGAGGTCCTGAGTTCAATTCACAGAAACCACATGATGGCTCATAACTCTATAATTTGATCTGATGACCTCTTCTGCCCTGTGGGTATACATGTGCACAGAGCACTGTATACATAATAAACAAATAAATCTTTAAAAAAACAATTAGACATCATAAGGTTTTTGAACCTTATCTAACTATTTTACCTTACCTTTCTATAGAATCACATCTATATGCATATTCTTGTGATAAAAATAGATAGTAATCGATATGACCATGATTTGATCAACTAGCAATTAACTTGTATAACTTACTTACGCTAAACAGCCTGCAGTAGCACTTTCAAAGCTTTGGTAGCAAATGTTGTATTGCAACTGAGTTGTATGAGTACAATGTCTCATATTAGAGAAGAAATATATATTATGTACATATTTATATATATTATATGTATATATATATAGAACTTTGAGTTCTATAAAAATGAATCTGAAATTAAACTTATTTTGCAACTATATACAAAATCCTATACCAGTGAATTAAAAAATAACATTGTGAGTAACAGTTAAGGCATTAAGTTCCAGAGTAGATTCATTAATCTACTTTCTGGCCTATCATCTCTATATATTTCTATATTCCTCCTTCTTTCTTTTCAACCCCTCTCTCCAAACCTAAGAATGAAAGATAAAGGAAAAGAGAGACATCCCTGAGTCCAACTTGTTTTCTGTCTAAAACAATGATAACTTATAACCAATTCCCAATGAAAATAAACATCTACCAGCCAAGAAAGGAACCCAAACCCTACCCAACCCCCCTTAAGGGAAATGGGGCATTGTTCTCTTAAAATTTCCTCCGGCTGATTTGAGATAAAAAATACCTTTTTCGGGGCCCAAATAAAATTAGGTAAAAGGTTAAACAAGCTTGGAATAGCATTTGGGGTCCAGTTTCTGACTGCCGAGAAATTCCAGGCTAAATTAGAATTTTGTGTGAGACAGTCTGAAGGGACTGACAAATTGGGATTGGACGCTTTCTTCGAGGGTGTCCTGGAGCTGTCCTGTTCTGACGAGGCAAAGCAACTGAAGAAGGATGCAGGATGTCAGAGTCCAGTGTGCTGAGAGGAATGATCCTTTATCAGCATCCAGTTCTTTTGTTCTGAAAACATAATTTTTCACAGGCATTACACAGTCCTAAAACGGTAAATGTATGAGGTGTGCATAGTGCACAGAACAATAAAGGCTGGTTCTCTGCTCTTGGTATGAGCAGAAAAAGACATGGTAACCCTTCGTTCACGCCGTAGGAAGAATGGCATCTAATAATAAACAACAGGGACTCTGTAACCAACAGTAGCACTGTCTATGCCTAGACACTTAAGTCTCAGCAAATCTCAGAGCTATTCCCATTATAAATTACCTGCTTGTTCTGCAGTCTGAATTCTTCACATCCCAATTGTAGCTCCCTCCCTCATCTCCTCACAATCCCTCCTCCCTCCCTCATCCCCTCTCCCTGCCTCCCTTAGTTCTTAAAATGGGAGGCCTCCTCCCCTAACCCTGACCTCAGCCTACCATCTGTACGACCTGTATCCTCCTCCTCTGTGGCCTGGCAAGGCTGCCCAGCAATGGGGAAGTGATCAAGGTTGGGTGGCCAGAGACCATGTCAGAAGTAGTTCCTGTTCCCCATATTGTGGGACCCAAAAGGAGAGTGTGCTGCCTATATACTACATCTGAGCAGAGGGTCAAGATCTACATCATACATGGTCCTTGGTTGGTTCATTAATCTCTGTATTTGTACTGTGGCTATTCTGTATTATGTGGCTAATATCCACTTAAGAGTGAATACATACCATGTGTGTCTTTCTGGGTCTGGGTTACCTCAATCAGGATGATCTTTTCCAGTTCCAACCATTTGCCTGCAAATTTCAAGATTTCTTTGTTTTTAGGAGTTGAATAGTATTCCATTGTGTAAGTGCACCACAGATTCTTTATCCATTCATCAGTTGAGGGACATCTAGTTTGTTTGCAGATTCTGCTTACGACAAATAAAGTTGCTATGAACACAGTTGAGCAAATGTCCTTGTTGTATGGTGGAGCATCTTTAGGGTATATGGCTGGGTCTTGAGGAAGAATTATTTCTAATTTCCTAAGAAAGCACCAGATTGAATTTCAAAGTGGTTGTACTAAGTTTTCAGTCCCACCAATAATGAAAGAGTGTTCCCCTTTCTCCACATTCTCACCATCACATGCTGTCACTTGAAATTTTGATCTTAGTCATTTGGACAGGTTTAAGATGGAATCTCAGAGTCATTTGATTTGCCTATCCCTCATAACTAAGGACATTGGGTATTTCTTTAAGTATTTCTCAGCAATCTGTCATTCCTCTGTTGAGAATTCTCTGTTTAGTTCTGTACCCCATTTTTCAATTGGGTTGTTTGGTTTGGTGGTGTTTAATTTATTGAGTTCCTTATATATTTTCGATATTAGCTCTTTGTCAGATATAGGGTTAGTGAAGATCTTTTCCCAGTCTGTAGACTCTCATTTTCTTCTGTTGACAGAAGCTTTTTTTTTAAACAAGCTTTTTAGTTTCATGACATTCCATTTATTAATTGTTTATCTTAGAGTCCAAGCTACTGATATTCTGTTCAGGAAGGTTTTTGCTCTTCCCCACCTTTTCTTCTAACAGATTTAGTGTGTCTGGCTTTATGTTGAGGTCTCTAATCCATTTGGACTTTAGTTTTGTGCAGAGTGATAGATATGGATCTATTTGCATTTTTCTACATGTAGCCATCCAGTTAGACCAGCACCATTTGTTTAAGATGCTTTTTTCCATTATATGAACTTGATTTCTTTGTCAAAAATCAAGTGCCCATAGATGTGTGGGTTTATTTCTGGGTCATTCCATGCATCAACCAGCCCTATTTCTATGCCGGGACCATGTTGTTGTGATTACTGTTGCTCTATAGTACAGCGTGGGATTCAGAGTGGAGATTTCTCCAGATCGTTTACTGTACAGGATTATTTCAGCTATACTAGGTTTTTAAAAATTAATTTATTCTTGTTACATCTCAATGGTTATCCCATCCCTTGTATCCTCCCATTCTTCCCTCCCTCCCATTTTCCCCTTACTCCCCTCCCCTATGACTGTTCCTGAGGGGGATTTTCTCCCCCTTTATATGCTCATAGGGTATCAAGTCTCTTCTTGGTAACCTGCTGTCCTTCCTCTGAGTGCCACCAGGTCTCCCCCTCCAGGGGACATGGTCAAATGTGAGGCACCAGAGTACGTGAGAAAGTCATATCCCACTCTCCACTCAACTGTGGAGAATGTTCTGACCATTGGCTAGATCTGGGTAGGGGTTTAAAGTTTACCGCCTGTGTTGATAAATGGGACCTCATGAGGCTGAGAAGCCTCTGTAAGGCAGGAGACACTGTCGAGAGAACAAAGCGACAGCCTACAGACTGGAAAAAGATCTTCACCAACCCTACATCTGACAAAGGTCTAATATCCAAAATATATAAAGAACTCAAGAAATTAAACACCACCAAACCAAATAACCCAATTGAGAAATGGGGCCTGGAACTAAGCAGAGAATTCTCAACAGAGGAATATCAAATGGCTGAGAAACACTTAAAGAAATGTTCAACCTCCTTCGTCATCAGGGAAATGCAAATCAAAACAACTCTGAGATTCCATCTTACACCCATCAGAATGGCTAAGATCAAAAATTCAAGTGACTCCACATGCTGGCGAGGATGAGGGGAGAGAGGAACACTCCTTCATTGCTAGTGGGAATGCAAACTAGTACAGCCACTTTGGAAATCTATCTGGGGCTATCTCAGAACACTGGCAATAGGGCTTCCTTAAGACCCAGCTATTCCACTCCTTGGAATATACCCAGAAGATGCTCCAGCACACAACAAGAAAATTTGCTCAACCATGTTCATAGCTGCCTTATTCATAATAGCCAGAACATGGAAACAGCCTATGTGTCCCTCAGCAGAAGAATGGATAAAGAAACTGTGGTACATTTACACTATGGAATACTACTCAGCTATTAAAAACAAGGAATTCCTGAAATTTGTGGACAAATGGATTGAGCTAGAAATGATCATAATGAGTGAGTTAACCCAGAAGCAGAAAGACTTAAATGGTATATACTCACTTATATCTGCATACTAGCCCAAGGGGCATGTCCCACGAAAGCCTTCACTTACCAGACTTTATACTAGGTTTTTTGTTTTTCCATATGAAGTTGAGAATTGATCTTTCAAAGTCAGTAAAGAATTGTGTAGGTATTTTGATGGGAATTGCAAAAAATCAAAAACAAAAATGCTATACATTCCTTTAATTATTCCTATTATCATATGCAATTTAATTCTTAAACTCACAAAAACAAATGAAAAATAACTCATGAAAAAATACATCAATTAGAACCTGCTATATGGAAGTTATTATTATGATCTGTACTAGAGAAAATTGAAAACTGTCCAGTGCAAAACAAATTGAATGCCAATGACTGAATTGAAAGCTTAAAGTTCTCATTAACTCTCTGTAAATGCAGCTGAGGTAACCAGATCTTGGTAAAGCACATGTAACTCCAAGGTACCAAACTGATGGTACCAATTCCAAATGAGGAAACTTGGAGTACTCAGCAACCTTCTGTCTAAGATCTGTTAACTCATTAAGATGCTCTCATTTGTCTTGGCCATTCTGGGAATACAATTTGCCAACCTTTCCTAAATTAGATGCTGGAAAAGTTGCCAGGTACAGCAGCATGTTGTGCTGAATAAGAAGTAGAAAGAGTAAACATTCGCAATGCACAAATTTACTTTCAGACTTGCCAAGCAGGTTTCAAACTCCCAAGAGGATATCATCCATCTCCACACCTGATGTTATTAAACAGCACATCCCAGTGTGACTAAACAGAACCAGAGCTGAACTTGAACACATGATTTAGCAGCTACCTGGAGTACATTGAAAAAAATTAGTTTTGGAAATTGTGCCCTCTATATTGTTCTACATAGGAAGGGGTAGGAAGGGCTTTACCATAAAGATAGTATTTAGTAAAATGAAAAGAAAATTATCTTGTGAGTTTGATCAAAACACACAAGAAACATACTAAGTGAACAGAAAAGAAACATTTTCCTTAATGGATACTTACTGTTCACACTTACCTAGAATGGGGAGAGAGAGATTCCATACTCTCTGCTATAGATTTCTCAACAGAAGAAAAATAACTCCCTCTGGGATGTCTCAGTGTTTTGAATAAAAAAGAAACTAGACTATTCATAAATAAACTATACATTAAATGTTGACCATTGTAATGTGAAAAAAGACAGCAAATATCAGTCTTCAAAGCACTGAGAGGTCCAATCAACAACTTGTTCTCTCTGGCCTTCCCAGAAATTTATATCAAAATCTCTGAAATAAACATCTATATTTCAGTAATACACAAACCAAAATTAAGAGACACTCTACATGATTTTCTATACTGCATGACTATTTGAAAACTTGCATTTATTTTTTATTTCCATTTATTTATACACTCTGGGGATGTGAGGCACACAAGCCATGGTATACTTGAGGAGACTAGAGGACAGCTGGGAATTTGTTTTTTCCTCTGTTATGTGGGTTGTAGGGACCAAACTTGCATCTTCAGGCCTAGAAATAAGTATATTTACCCTCTTATTGCAGTTAATTTATCAGTACATAGTATTTTCTAACCCACTAGCAAAAAATCAAGATACAGATACCTGTTATATTTTAAAATAGCCTTAGTTAACTTGGAGCATGGCAGATATTAATCCCCTAAACTACTTCCCAAAGTGAGGCAAGTATAGGATCCCTGTGCCAATCCCATGCCATCTGCTTCTAATAATTTCTATCAAGCTACCTCCCATCCATAATCACATATACTTGCTAATGTTCTTCATCTGGGTCAAGTCTTCATCCACACTGGCCATGTGCTTCTCCACATAACCAAGATGGCGTAGCCTCCTTCTGTTTCCTTCTCCTCCCGTCTCTCTCCTTCCCAATATTCTCTCTCTCTTCTCATGCCTGGGAACCTTAGCCATGCCTGTCCCATTTGCCCTGCTCAGGTGTGATGGCCTTTTATTGGTCAAACAAGTTAGGCTCTTAGGCAAGGTACAGGTGAATCACAGAGACAGCAAGCAGTAATTAGCATCAAAATAAATCAGACCAACCTCCAAGACCCTCTAATCATTTTGATGGAATGAAAGATATCTTTTTAAATAGATGTATATCCTTTGTATATTTTTCAAAGGTCTTCAGTGTTTGCAGAGAATTGTGACCTAAATATTCTCATTAAAAGGCAGTTCAATATATTTGGAAATATGATCTAGATGGGTCTACTATAACTAATCGACACACAGGGTAAGAAAATGCATCTTTCATGTCATGTATGCTTGTGATACATGGAAGACCTTGGTTCTCAAAAGTCCACCAAAGGCCCTTGTGTCAAAAGTTTGGTATTCAGTATGGTGCTCCTGAAAGGTGGTGAAACATTGAGGAGGTAGAGTCTGAAAAAAGTTAGACCCTTTAGAGCTTACTCCTTATTGCATTATTGAGACTCTGAAATCTTCCTGCTTTTCCTTTTTATTTCTGGACAACCATGAACCCAATTCTGCTCTTCCACCATCTGTTTTTACCATGATGTACTGTAACAGATCTAAGCATAAACTTCTTCCCTTATCATATATTTATGAAATCACATTTTACTACATTGGTTTATTGAATGTGATCACATTATGATAGTGTCATCACTTGGGCCTTAACTCAAGAAATTAATTTAGGTATTTTTGGAGATTCTAAAATGTATGTGAAAAAGGGTCTGCCTCTCACTTTCCGCTCCTTTTTTTTTTTTTTTTTTTTTCATCTCTCTTTCCTGTCCTTTTCCCATTCAATTCCCTAGATGAGTTTAGTATTTTAAGATAGAGGCTGTGTCCTGTGGCACATGGCAGTCCAACTTCTCTCTGGATTTAGCTGGGTTCACCCTGATGGAACATAGTATTCCACAGACTTCCCTTCTACTGTAATCAGAACTGCTTTGGATGAACCTGTCAGAGGTGCATGGATGTGTTATTTTCATGAGATGACTTTCTTCTTCATCAGGCTTCCTATTGAGGCTAGTGGGAGCCCAGTTTCTCATTGGAGCTGCTTTTCTGTGCTCTTGCTTTGATAAACAAAACAACATACTGTTAGGATGTTAATCAGTCTGTACATGAATGGAACAAGTCAGGTAGCTGATCAGAAAAGAAATGCTAATCAGAAAAAAACAGACAATTTTTTTTTTCATCATCTGAGATTCAATTTGAGAGACAAAGTTCTTCTACCGAGTGTTCTTCGAAGCAGCAATTGTTGATAAATGTCTAATTGATGGATGAAAAATCTACATCTGCTAATGAAAACTTGATGACCATAACAAAATCTCTGAAAAAAATTTTTAAAACTACAAAATTAGTTTGGGCAATGAGAAGATCATGCATGGTCTCCAGGCAAAGTTTGGCTCAGCTTTCTGCACTATCACCGATTACTTTCTAAAAAAAGAAAAATGACACTATGTTACAGTCTTGAATTTATTTTTTGACTTTCTGATCCTTTATATTGCATTTGAAGGAAGTACAAATGTTCAGTATATTTATGAATTTCATGTGATGTTTTGAAATATATATTCACTGTCAAATTCTCAAATCATGACAACCATATCCATCTTCAGTATTTGCAATTGTATGTGTGTGTGCTGAAATATTCCCTTCAACAATGTTAGAGATTATGAGAAAATCATGAAATGAGGATACTTTCTTTTCTTGTTTCTAGATATGTTTAGTCTATCTATCTTTACTAATAAGGAAAACATTTTATCAACTCATACCGTTCCTTAATTTGAAAGGAAATTTATATTACATAGTGGTTTTCTCTTTTTTTTTTTTTTTTTTTTTCATCTAATTTCATGCCTGGAAGTATTCTTTCTTCATACTATTGAAATGATTATTAATATTTTATATTGATTTATAATTTTAATAAAACAGCAGTTACACCTTAACCAGCTATATACTCGAATAACCACACAGAAAGACTAGGATCTATTTAATTAGCCTAGGGCACAAATGTGAGCATTACTCCATCCTAACCCTCCAAGCTAGTACAGTTTCCTCCCATTCAAACTTCCCACATTATACTTGCTTTTTATTCATATCCAAAGCCCAGTTCATTTATCCTGGTGCTTCCTGGTCCTTCTCCACATGCATCCCTCCTCCTTCCTATTGTTTCTCCTCCCCTCACTAGACCAGGATGTCACACCCTAGTCTCTGTTATGTTCAGCATTGACTTGTTGGGTTTTATTGGTAGTACAGAAAACAAATGGTGGGCTGTTTTCACAAACTTGAGACAGGAAATACTTAGAATAAAGTCAAGATTTTAAGGACTTGAAAATCCCTCAACTTCTTGTCCCCTCAGGTGATAGTTACAAAGTAAAGATGTTTATCTGGGATGGGATGGTTTCAAAATTTCATGCTCCAAAATGACAGACCACACATCTACTTCACATTCTTAGGAAAATAGATGATCTTAAAGTCTTATAAATAAAATCACAGTTGAAGAATACAGCACATCTACTATATATATATATCATCAATTTTAAATGCATTTGCTATGTTGCATCCATGCAGTTTTCTATTCTTTGTGGGACAAAAAGAAATGAATGACTATAGTTTTCTCCTCTTGGAATTACCAGGCTAATGCAAAATGCAACAAATACCACCATTCTTTCTTGGAATCTTCTTCTTGGTACTTATTTTTTGTCATAATTAAAACTGAACTTTAGAAAATCGGTGAAAAATCTTTAGATAATGGTTCAATAATCAGTGTTATACTAACTTCCTTTCTATTGCTGTGAAAAACACCATGACCATAACCAACATAATGGGGAAAATATTTAACTTATACTTTTTGATTACAGATCATCACTGAAGGAGGTCATAGGAGGAATCCAAGCAGGAGCAGAGGCAGGAATCATTGAGGAACATTGCTTGCTGGACTTCTGCCTCTGGCTTGCTCAGCTTTCTTTTGCATATAGTCTAGGCCCGCATGACTAGGAATGTCACCATTTATAGTGGTCTGAGCCTTCCTATATCAAACAGAAATCAAGAAAATTCATCATAGACATGCCGGTAGACCAATCTGGTCAAAAGACTACTTCAACCGAGGTCATTCTTCCCAGATTGCCCTCAGTTTGCATTAAGTTGACCACTGAAGCTATCACAGTAACATTCTCAAATTAAATCTTCATGGAATTCCACTGAAAATCCCTTTTCTCTTGAAATTGTCACTCTGTAAGGGATCCGTATCAGTGCGTTTATTTTTATACTCACATAGACCTGTGACTTCTAGCGATATCCCAATATTTTCATCTGTATTGTGTGTACTTCTAAGAAATATGTTTTTCCCTAATAGTGACCTCATGCAATTTATTCTAACAAACTTAGTTTTCCTCCTGTTTCATATTTTCACACTTGGGTATCAATACCAAATCCTGCCATTAAAATTGACAACAATGTGGAATTTTTTGTCTATCTCTCAGCATCTGTACATCCAGACCTGGTTTTGCCATCTTCAATTAGTTAATCAGTTTGCACACATTCATACATTTGATCTTCAATGAGTGGCTAACGGATGGAAAGAGAAATAAGAGTTTAGTCCCTACCCTCATGAAGAAAAAGATTAAGAATGTTGTCTCTATTTTTTGGATTTTCATCTTATATAAAAATTTTGTGAGGTTTCAACTGGAAACACAGGGGAAGCTATTTTATAAATTGTGTGGCACACCATTTTTATAATAGTGTATACTTCATCTTCTTTCTCCATTTCCTAAGTTAAAAGACTACATGTCATCCATCTGTAAAAAATGTCTTCCAACTAGTCTACTATTGAAAGATGCTAATTAGTAAAAAGTGAAGAAATGAATGCTGAGGTAACAAATATCTAAATATTGTAAATTATCTGCTTTGAGAAACATATATTTAAGAAATATCTGTATATATGTACATACATGTGTATCTATCCACACGTGTATGTGTGTATTATGTATATATACGTATGTACGTATGTATGAATGTATCAAGTTCTCACTTCAGGTTTGTAAAAGTAATTAAGCATTACCCCATTGCAATGTTAAGAATCCATGAATACAACACACAAATGACTCAATGGATCTGTATTTCACTACGGAAGAATCAGCTGAAGTAAACCTTGAATTACCAGCAGTTTAGGTGATTTAAGAAAGAAAAATATTCACCCTCTGCTTTTTGTTTTTATTGAACTCTCTACTTTATGAAGTATTTGATTTGTTCTTAAATAGCAACATAAACATCAGGGTGACCGAGAACATGCTTGGCTTTTGCAAAGAACATAATATTGACCTTCTAGAAATAAGGCTTCCTAGACAATAGAAAGAAATTACTTGTCAATGCACATAACAGAATAGAGTGATTATATGCCCAAGCAGAAGTCTTATAGTTGACACTAAAGTAGAATATGTAATAGAATAAGTGGATGATTTATCCATTCTTTGAATTTGACAGGATGTTATTATCTTTCTAAGTATTAAGTATCAACATGCAATAAAAATATCTAAAATAGCACTAAGAGAAAATAAACTGTGTGAACAATGCTTTGGAGCACTACTGATTTCTAAAGCATTCTGTAACCTGGTTATTGCTTTCTGGATTGTTATTTTGAAATGAGCATGATCAGTGTATTCTTGCTGACAAGGATGTTGGAAGATCTCAATGAGAGTGAAGGGAATAAAATCATTGATGAGATATTTGCTTTACAAATCTCAGCTTGACAAATAATGCAGTATTTCTTCCTTTCACTAATTCATATTTTATGAGAACTATTTTTAAATGTATTCTTCCTTCTCTGTTGACATTGATTATATTTAGAAGAGTCTGTCTGTAACACTCAGAAAACTTTTGTACTTATTTATCTCAGTGAAATTTTTAATTTATTTTGTAGGGAATGTCTGATTTATCTGTATATACTGCCTAAATATGAATAATACTACACTGATATTTGTTGGATACCTCAACTGTATTTACGATATTTATAATAGTATTTATGATTGCTAATGAATGACAGGTTAGTTCTCCCCCATTCTCCAAAAGAAAGGATACGTTAATTAAAAACTTATTGAAAAGAGTATATACATTCACTACTGTTTAGACATTAAATGGTTAGGAATACTGGCTGCTGTTCCCAAGGATCCAGGATAAGATCCCAGCATCCACATGGTGACTGACAACTATCTGTGGCTCCAGTTCCAGAAGATTTAATGTTCTATTCTAGTGTCTATGGTTACCACATGATTGCAGTGCACTTGCATGCATGCAGGTAAAACACTAATATAAAAAATAAAAATAAATAAATTATTGAACCAATAAATTGTGACATATTCCAAACATCATAAGACACCAAAACTTTTGGCTCTGCTTTCTATTTTCAAAAAGGATTCATGGTCATTTAGCCTGTAAAACTCAGTAAGCAGATAGACAGACCAGAGATCAGCTAATTTTTAGTATGAAAATGGCTTCTCATATCTAACCTTCCTCAGAGACTTTGAAATGTAAAATTATTGCTGCTTTTGTAAACTTAAATTTCTGGTTTGGGTTTTTATCCTATAAGACTGCTCAAAACGTGTGTTGGGTTTTCTGTGTCACTTCTGCTCCCTTGTTTCAAGCTTTTAAAAAATGCCATGAGTAAGGAATTTCTTAAAACACAATATTTTAAAGTAATTGCTATTGAAAGAAATATCAGTAAAATTTTAAAAGGGAAAAACTATAAAGAATAGCAATAACATAAAAAGAAAAATCAAGTAACTTGGTAACATTTTAGTCAGACCAGCCAAGAGAAGAGGAGAGAAGTTTCAACTATGATGATGAAATATTTACTCAGGTAATAAATTTTATTCCTTCTCAAGTCTCTGATAGGGTTGAAGACCAGATAGTTTAGTTTTATAATTAAGCTTAGTTGTTTAGGGGTTAAGATGTTTTTATGTCTAGATAGATATTTTAAGTTGATAGACATAAGATGTGATAGATACTGATTTACATTCAAATTTTTATTTTTTTCTTCTTTTTTTATTAATTTATTCTTGTTACATCTCAATGGTTATCCCATCCCTTGTATCCTCCCATTCCTCCCTCCCTCCCATTTTCCCCTTACTCCCCTCCCCTATGACTGTTCCTGAGGGGGACTTCCTCCCCCTGTATATGCTCATAGGGTATCAAGTCTCTTCTTGGTAACCTGCTGTCCTTCCTCTGAGTGCCACCAGGTCCCCCCCTCCAGGGGACATGGTCAAATGTGAGGCACCAGAGTACGTGAGAAAGTCATATCCACTCTCCACTCAACTGTGGAGACTGTTCTGACCATTGGCTAGATCTGGGTAGGGGGTTAAAGTTTACCTTCTGTATTGTCCTTGGCTGGTGCCTTAGTTTGAGCGGGACCCCTGGGCCCAAATCTGCCTATCATAATGTTCTACTTGTAGGTTTCTAGGACCCTCTGGATCCTTCTACTTTGCTATTCTCTCATGCTTCCCTCAACTGGGACAGAGGGGAGGACATCCTATACATTCAGAATTTTAGACTCATCAAGATGGGAAAGATGTTTTCTTCGAGGCTGTCAAATACAATGGCCAAATACTATGTGTGTGACATTAGTATAATTCCCGATTTTAATGGCTCTTCTTCTATATGTAGCTTATGTTATATATGTATAATAATATAAGTGTGTATGTAAAAATAAATTAAAAAGAAATATTTAAAAATTCTTATAGACACCAGTTCTGCAAGCAAGTCTGCTAAAAATTCCCCATCTTAGCTGAAATAAATCGCTCCTTGGGAGACAGAATTGCTACAAACTCACAAAGCATGCAGTAAGCCATCTGAGTAGATTTATATATATTAAATAAATTTCATAATATTTTGCTACATTCCACAAAAAAGGCACCAGGCCCAGTGTCCTCACTAAAATCAATCAACTTTTAAAAAGATACCTATTCTTCACAATATTAAAAAAAGAGTCACAGGACTATTTTGTGACTTATATAATAAGACCAATGAGAACCTTGTACTCAAATCATAAAAAGATGGTAAAGACAGAGAAACTAAAAATTACATTATCTTATGAACATATATTAAAAAACACAGTAAAACAGCATATCAAATACAGAACTATTGTCATATTGTACATATTTTACTACTGCGCAAATATTAGAATGCTCATACTATTTTAATATTTCCAAAATATAAATACATAATATCCACTAATATCTGTCTGTATAATTGTTGTACAAATGCACTTTACAACAATAAGAATAGTGATCTATAAATACATGCGTCAATATAGTTGAAAATCACAAACAATGTCAAGTTAAAGAAGACAATATTCTCTATCGTTGCATTGATATAAAATATAATATATGCTACTATAATTTAGGATTCTGTTCAGTCTTGAAAATTAATGGGATAAATAGAAAATACAAACATATACTTGAGGACTTAGATTCTCTGTCTGGGTGGTGGTTACATTAATGTGCTCACTTTGCAAAATTCCATAAATCTGTACACTTTATTGAATTTTACTGATTATGTTTTATAGTTCCCCCAAAAATAAAATACTGAGACACTGTGATGCAAATATTAAAGATGTCAGTAACTAACTAGCTATAAGATCTCACATGATCTAAAATTAAAGCTGAACTTCCAATTTGATCAATAATATACCAAGGACTATTGTGAGGAATAAATACAGTCAAAATATATGCAACATAGTAAGTTCATAAGTATTAAGCTTGATACCTATGTGATGGGCTTCATATTTGTTTGTTAGAAACACCAATATAAAGATATAAGTGATGTATTATCTCTTTCTAAGTAATTTGTGTACTATTTATCAAGAGAATAATTATCCTTTGTGCAATCAACCAAGAAGTTATGTGTTTATGAACTAGTGCCACATGTCATGACTACTAAGTAAATATAAAATGAAATAAGATAAAATAAAATTTGGCTCCAAATAATGATTAAGAATATCAGTGCTATTTTTGTCTGTGTGTCCTGGTGAGCAGGTTATTACCACTCTCAACCTAGCTGTTAATATTGTCTATGGAGGAGTTTATTGTGGGGTGGCATTTTTGAGCAGAGGGGGAAGCTCACAAGCCTCCAGCAGTGAGGGGCTGGTGAGCTGTAGGGGGCATTACAACATAACTTGTATATACATACATATCCCATGACCATGTATGTGCCTGGTGTCCACAGAGGCCACAAGAGGGTGTTGGACCCCTCGGAACTAGCTACAGATACGTGTGACCTTCCAAGTGTGTGCTGGGATAGAACTCAGGCCCTCTGCAAGAGCAGCCAGTGTTGTTAACAGTTGATGGGGAGGCCTGGTGGCACTCAGAGGAAGGATAGCAGTCTACCAAGAAGAGACTTGATACCCTATGAGCATATACAGGGGGAGGAAGTCCCCCTCAGTCACAGTCATAGGGGAGGGGAGTAAGGGGAAAGCGGGAGGGAGGGAGGAATGAGAGGATACCAGGGATAGGATAACTATTGAGATGTAATATGAATGAATTAATAAAAAAATAAAAAAAAGCAAAGAGCTTGTGAAGCTCCATGCCTGTCAGCATAAACAAGAACTATGGCTAAATGTACACAGAACTTTGTTTTTTCTATCAAGACAGCAAAAGATATAAGGATGATATAAAGTCTAATATTAAAAAACAATTATACCCATTTGGAGAATATATGTGTGTGTATTCATATATATGAAAATTCATATATATAATTTATTGTGATAAATAAGATAACTGGAATAATTTTGTTTTTACAGAACATTGGGTTTTTTAAAGCCTGAAATGTGATCTACCTTGGAGAACTTTCTGTGAGCATTCATTTGCTGATGCGTAGAATGTTCTGTACCTGTCTCCTGATCTATTTGTTTCCTTATAGATTTTTGGTCTGATGTTTACTTTCTGATTTTCTGTATAGATTTTCTATCTATTATTAACTATGTATTATTGAAATGCCCAATTATTATTATATTTTGTCTATTCATCAGTTCTGGAAATGTTTGCTTTCTATGCTTAGATGTTTTAAACCTGAATACATACACATACGATATGCCATTATGTAAAGTCATTTTTCTCTCCCCTTACAATTTGATCTTGACTTTTTCATTTGATATAATTATAACTATACTGCTCCATTTCTTCACTATTTGTGTGGAGTATTTTTTCTATCACTTCTTTTTAATTTCTCCTTGTTTATAAAACTAACATTAAACCCTTGTAGATGGTGTATATTTTTTGTCTTATTTGTAAATCATTCACCTTTCTTTGTCTCTTGGTCAGTGACTTTTGTATATTTAGAGTTATAACCATTTTTGTATTTTCTCTGTCTTTTTAATTAAAATTTTTTCATATGCTATATTTTATCATATTTCCCACTCCTCAGTTCTTCCCACACAGTCCAAACTTTCCTACCCATCCAACTTCATGTTTTTTTCTCTTTCTCTTTAAAAAATAAAATAAAATAAAAACCAAAAACCACAAAAACAGAAATGAGAAATAAAGATACTGAAAAAAGAAAAAAGAAAGAAAACCAATAGGACAAAAAAAGAGCCAAACCATAAGAAAAACCACACAACAACAACAACAACGACGACGACAACATGGTGTCTATTTTGTGTTCATCGATGACTCCTGAGTGTGGGCCCTGTCCTACAGTGTGGTTGGTATAACAAGGGTCATCTGATTGAAGAAATTTGATTTTTCCCTTGCCCAGGAGGTATCTATTGCAAATAGCTTCTTGGTAAATGCTGGGACTTCGTACTTACTCACCCTTCTCAGTGCTGAGATTTAGTGTGATTAAAACCTCTGCAGTTCTTGTGCATACTGCCACAAGTCTCTGTGATTTCATGTGTGCATCGGTACTGTTGTATCTGGAAAATACTGTTTCCGTGAAGTCATCCATTACCTCTGTCTCCTACAATCTTTACTCCCCCTTTTCTGCATAGATCCCTGATCCATGAGAATATGGCTTTTGTAAAATCATTACATTTAGGCATGACTACTTCACAGTCTCTCACTTTCTGCACATTGTCCAGCTGTGTGTCTCTGTGCTAGTTCCAACCTACTGCAAGAGAAACCTCTGATGAGGGCTGAGTAAAGCACCTATATATGGGTATTGCAATAAATCATGATGGGCTATTTTATTGCTATTCTCCTTTAACAGAATAGTAATAGAATGTTTTCCACTAGGCCTACATCCTATCCAGTTATATGCTCTTGACCACTTTACAAGTGTTAGGTATAGATTCCATCTCATTGAGTGGGCTTCAAATCTGAGCAAAATGTACTTGGTTTCCTCTGTAACATTTGTACTACTATTTCACCAGTATATCCTACAGTATAAATTGCAGGTCTTTGTTACAGGCCACAGAGTTTGTAGCTAGGTTACATTGATACCTTTTTCATCTGGTAGTGGGAAGAGTACCTTCCAGCACCATGAAAACTGTAAGTAGGGTGAAACTTCCAGTTAGGCACCAGTTTGATTTCTCCAAACTTAATAGCAAAAGAAGTTGTGTCTTCAGCTATTAGACCTTTCCATCAGGTTATACAGAGTAACCAATAACCTTGGCAGCTGCCTGTGATGTTTACGGAGGTCTATTAGACCCCTTTGGCCAATGGCTCAACAAGATGTGCCACCGGAGGTTTCAGTTGGTGGAATAAGATGTCTAGTTGGGGCATCCTCTCCACTATTACCCTGTGACTCTACTTAACTTCCTTTTACATATGTTTATATTTTAAGAGTTTCTACAGTAATAGATTTCTATTTGACTTTACAAAAGGGCTTTGGTATTAATTGTCCCTATCCATACTCTTTCCTTTTTCTACCATCTCCTCCCTCTCCCCATTTAATCTGATTTTAGTTCTCTCCTTATCTCTTATAAGACTATATGCCACTTGCCACTCCTTGGACAATCCCATCTTCTCTCTCATCTGTTACTAGTCACCTACCCTCTGTAGTTAAGTAGATTGAAACACACATATCTAAAATTTGAAAGCTGACATCTACATATAAAAGAAAACATACTGTTTCTCTTTTTTAATCTGGGTTATCTCATTTAGGGTGATTGTTTCTAGCTCCAATAAATTACCTGGAAATTATATTACATTTTTCTTTCTTTCTTTCTTTCTTTCTTTTTTTTTTTTTTTTGGTTTTTTGAGACAAGGTTTCTCTGTGTAGCCTTGGCTGTCCTAGACTTACTTTGTAGACCAGGCTGGCCTCAAACTCACAGTGATCTGCCTGCCTCTGCCTCCCAAGTGCTGGGATTAAAGGCGTGCACCACCACTCCTGGCTTACATTTTTCTCAATAACTAAATAATATTCCATTAAATAAAATTTCATGAAAATTTGTCACATTTTAATAATATGCTTATAAGTTGATGGACATTTAGGATGTTTCCAATTTCTGACTATTGTAAATAGAGCGTCAACAAACATGGATGAGCAAGTATCTCTTTAGTAAGATACAGAGTCCTTTGAGTATATTCCCAAGAATTCTTTAACTGAATCTTGAGGTAGATGTATTTCCAGCTTCCTGAGGAACCACCATATTGATTTCCATAGGGATCTTACAAGTTTGCACTCCCACCATCAGTGGATGAGTATTACCCTTACCACATAACCCCACCAAGATGAACTGTCATTTGGTTCAATGATCTTGGCCATTTTGACTGGTGTAAGATGAAATCTCAAAATACTTTTGATTTGAACTTTCCTGATGATTAAGGATATTGAATATTTTTTGTTTCTCAGTCATTCGTGTTTCATCTTTGAGAACTTGCTATTTAGTTCTATGCCCCGTTTTTTTGTTTGTTTGTTTGTTTGTTTGTTTGTTTTTGTTTTTTTATATTCAACTTACATCCTGGTCATACCCACATCCCTCCTCACATACAAGTCTCACTCTCCCTCCCTCTCCCCTTGCCCCTCCCCATTCCTCAGAGAAGGGGAGCCCCCTTTCCCATCCACTCCAGCTCATCAAGTCCCATGAGGACTGGGCATGTGGCCTAACAAGGCAGCCATACCAGGAGACAGTAAACAAAAAAACTAGCAACAGAGTCTGTGTCAGAGGCAGTCCATTCTCCCCTTACTAGAGGACACACATTAAGCTTAGCTGCCCACCAGCTACATCTTTGTAAGGAGCCTAGGTCCAGTCCAAGCATGGTCTTTGGTTGGTGTTTCAGTTTCAACAAGCCCCTCTGGGGCCTAGTTAGTTGGCTCTTTTGGTCTTCTTTTGGAATGCCTGTCACCTCTAGGTCCTTTTCTGCTCCTTCCTCCCCAACTTTTCCACAAGACTCCATTGCCCAACATTTTGCTGTGAGTCTCAGCACCTGTTTCAATGTGCTGCTGAGTGGAGCGTCACACAGGACAGCCTGTCAGGCACTGTCCGCAAGAAAAGCAGAGGATCATTAATAGTGGCTCCTCTTTCCCATGGGGTGTGTCTTGGGTTGGGCCAGGCATTGGTTGAATATTCCCTCATCACTTTCTGCTCTATCTTCATCACTACACATCTTTTAGGCAGGATAAATTATGGGTCAAAATTTTTAAGGGTTGGTTGGTGTTTCCCTCCCTCTACTAGGAGACTTGTCTGTAAAGGTCTGTAAAGAATTGTGTTGCTATTTTGATGGGGATTGCATTTAATCTACAGATTGCTTTTGGTAAAATGGCCATTTTTACTAAGTTAATCCTACCAATCCATGAGTATCTTTGCATCTTCTGATATATTCTTTAATTTCTTTCATCAGAGACTTGAAGTTCTTGTCATATAAGTCTTTAACTTGCATGCTTAGAGTTACACCAAGATACTTTATATCATTTGTAGCTATTTTGAAGGGTGATGTTCCCCTAACTTCTTTCTCAGTATGTCATTTCTATACTGGATAGCTATTGGTTTTTTAAATTAATCTTATATCTAGCCACTTTGCTGAAGGTGTTTATCAGCTGTGGGAGTTCTCTGGTAGAATTTTGGGGTTCACTTATGTACACTATCATATCATCTGTAAATAGTGATACTTTGACTTCTTTTCCAGTTTGTATACCCTTGATCTTCTTTAGTTGTCTTATTGCCCTAGCTACAACTTTAAGTACTATATTGAAGAGATATGGAAAGAGTGAGCAGCTTGTCTTCTTGCTGATTTTAATGGAATTGCTTTGAGTTTCTTTCCATTTAATTTGATGTTTGTTATTGGTTTTCTGTATATAGCTCTTATGATGTTTAGGTATGGGCCTAGTATTCCTAATCTCCTCAAGACTAAACATTAAAGGGTGTGGGATTTTTTTCAAAAGCTTTTCCAGCATCTAGTAAGATGATCATGTTTTTTCTCTCTTACAGTTTACTTATATGGTAGATTACACTGATGGATTGTTGTATGTTGAGCCATCCCTGCATCCCTGGGATAATGCCTACTTGATCATGGTGTATGATATATTTGATGTCTTCTTGCATTCAGTTTGCAAATATTTTATTTTTGAATCAATGTTAATAAAAATACATTGGTCTGAAATTCTCTTTCTTTGTTGAATTTTTGTGTCATTTTGGTATCAGGGTGACTATGGTTTCATTGAATGAGTTTGGTGATATTCTTTCTGTTTCTATTTTGTGGAATAGTTTGAAAAGAATTGGTATTAGCTCGTCGTTGACTGTCTGGTAGAATTCTTCACTAAAAACATCTTTCCCTGGGTTTTGGAGGGAGTTGGTAGAGTTTCCTTGGGTGTTATAGAACTATTTAAACTGTTTACCTGATCTTGACTTATTTTTGGTAAATGAAACCAAGAAAGTCTTCTATTTCCTTTAGATTTTCCAGTTTTGTAGAATAAAGATTTTTGAAGTAATACCTAATAATACTTTAGACTTCCTCAGTGTCTATTATGTTCCACTTTTCATTTCTGACTTTGTTAATTTGAAGACTCTTCCTCTGCCTTTAAGTTAATTTGGCTAAGAGTTTATCTGTTTTGTTGATTTTCTCAAAGAACCAGCCTTGGTTTCGTTGATTTTTTTTTTTTTGTATTGTTATCTTTTTTCCTAATTTAATGATTTTGACACACTCAAACCTATGGGACATGACGAAAGCAGTGCTAAGAGGAAAGTTCAAAGCATTATTTGCCTTCATAAATAAACTGGAAACATCCCATACAAGCAACTTAAGGAAACACCTGAAAGCTCTAAGGGATAAAAAAAAAAAAGAAGCAGATACACCCAAGTGTAATACATTGTTAGAAAACAATTAAAATAATCAACAAAACCAAAAGCTAGTTCTTTGATATTATCAGCAAGATGGACAAACCCTTAGCTAAACTAACTAAAAAGCAAAAGGATAATATCCAAGTCAAAAAAGTCAGAAATGAAAAGGGAGACATAATGTCAGATACCGAGGAAATCCAAAGAATCAGTAGGTCTTCTTCAAAAACCTATATGTCACAAATTTTGAAAATCTAAATGATATGGGCAATTTTCTTGATAAATTTCCTTACCAAGTTGAATCAAGATCAGGTAAACAAATTAAATAGTCCTGTATCACCTAAGGAAATAGAAACAGTCATCAAAACGAGTCTCCCAACCAAAAAGAGGCCAGGGCCAGATAGATTCAGCTCAGAATTCTACAAAACCTTCAAAGAAGAGCTAGTATCAATACTCTTCAAAATATTCCACAAAATAGAAATGGAAGGATCATAACCAAATTCATCCTATGAAGTCACAGTCATCTTGATACATAAACCACACAAAGACCCAACAAATAAAATAAAATACTTGCAAGCTGAATCCAAGAACACATCAAAAACATCACCCATTGTGACCAACAAGACTTCCTCCCAGTCATGCAGGGGCTGTTCAACATATGGAAATCGATGTAATCCACCATATAATCAAACCCAAAGGAAAACATGATCATCTCCTTAGATGCTGAAGAAGTATTTGACAAAAATCCAACCCTCACTCATGTTAAAAGTCTTGGAGAGAACAAGGAAACAAGGCACATACCTAAACATAGTAAAGGCAAAACACAGCAAGTGTAGTCAATATCAAATTAAATGGGGAGGGACTTAAATCAATCTGACTTAACTCAGGGACATGACAAGGCTGTCCACTCTCTCCATATCTCTTCAACATACTGCTTGAAGTCCTAGCTAGAGCAATAAGATAACTAAAGGAGACCAGAGAGATAAAAATTGGAAAGGAAGTAGTCAAAGTATCACTATTTAGAGATGATATGATAGTATACATAAGTGACCTCAAAATGGGCTGAGAAATAAATTAGGGAAGCAACAGCCTTTACAACAGACATACAAACACACACACACACACACACACACACACACACACACACACACACACAAACCCATAAAATATCTTGGACTAAATCTAACTAAGCAAGTGAAACACTTGTATTTTAAAAAAAACTTCAAGTCTCTGAAGAAAGAAATTGAAGATTTCAGAAAATGGAAAGATCCCCCATGCTTACGAAGTAATACAATTAATATAGCAAAAATGGTCATCTTACCAAAAACAACCTATAGATTCAATGCAATTCGCATCAAAATGACAACACAATTCTATACAGATCTTGAACAAACAATTCTAAACTTCATATGGAAAAACAAAAAATCCCAAACAACTAAGACAATCGTGTATAATTAAAGATCTTCTGGAGGTATCTCCATCATGCATCTTAAACTGTACTATAGAGCAACAGTAATTAGAACTGCTTGGTATTGGCATAAAAACAGATTGGTGGATCAAAGGAGTTGAATAGAAAACCCAGAAATAAACCCACACACCCACAGACAATTGATTTTTGACAAAGAATTAAAAAACCATACAATGGAAAAAAGACAGCATCTTCAACAAATGGTGCTGGTCTAACTGGATGACTACATGTAGACAAATGCAAGTAGATCCATATTTACCACCCTGAACAAAACACAAGTCCAAGTTGATCAAAACCTCAAAATAAAACCAGATACATTAAGTCTTTGAGAATAAAAAAGTAGGGAAGAGCCTCAAACTCATCGGCACAGGAGACAACTTCCTGAACATAACACCAACAGCCCAGGCTCTAACATCAACAATTAATAAATGGGACCTCTTGAAGCTGAGAAGCTTCTGTAAGGCAAAGGACACTGTCAACAGAACAAAATGACAGCCCATGGACTGGGAAAAGATCTTCACCAACTTTACAACCAACAAAGAAGTAATATCCAAAATATATACAGAATTTAAGAAATTAAACACCAACAAACCAAATAATCCAATTTTAAAATGGGGTACAGAGCTAAAGACTTCTCAACAGAGGAATACCTAATGGCCGAGAAATGCTCAACATCTTTAGTCATGAGGGAAATGCAAATCCAAGCAACTCTGAGATTCCATCAGAATTGACTAAGATGAAAATCTCAAGTGACAGTACATGTTGGCAAGGATGTGGAGAAATGGGAACACTCTTCTATTGCTGGTGGGAGTGCAAACTTGTACAACCACATTGGAAATCTATCTGGTTCTTTTTCAGAAAATTTGGAATAGTTCTACCTCAAGACCCAGCTGTACCACTCCTGGGCATATACCCAAAAGATGCTCAGCCATATAACAAGGACATTTATTTACTCGACTATGTTCATAGCAGATTTATTCATAATAGCCAAAATCTGGAAACAACTTAGATGTCCCTCAACAAAAGAATGGATAAAGAAACCGTGGTACATTTATACAATGGAATACTACTCAGCTATTAAAAACAAGGAAATCTTTAAATTCGCAGGCAAATGAATAGAACGAGAATGAATGAAGTAAAACAGACCCAGAAAAACACACATGATATATATTCACTTATAAGCAGATATTAGCCACATAACACAGGACAACCACACTACAATCCACAGACCTAAAAAAACTAAATAAAAGCAGGATCCTAGGGACGGTGACTTTCTAAGCCTTTGAAGATATTATTTAAATAACTGTCAATTATGAATCTTATAGCTACATTACTCTTTATTTCACCATTACCCCTTAATTGAGTAGTTATACTGATTTCAAGATTTTCTTACAAATAATAATGTAATGAATATTCCTGTTGCAAATGGTCTGTTTCATCAACTAGAGAGAAAATTTAAAAATTGAATTTCTGACTCAAAACATGATCATTTTAATAGTTCAGGGCATATTATTGCTAAATACATTTTAAGATAGGCCCAGTTATCCTCACAGTATTTATAAAAATTATAATTTCATTTTTCCTAATAATGGTAATTGTCATCTTAGAATAAATATTTCTGTTTCCATGGGTATACTAATTAATTGCATTGTTTGTTTACTATCTATTCTAGAATCTTTAAACATTGTAACTCCATTTGTTATTATTTTAAGGTATGAAAATTACTCATTAATTAACATGTGAAATTTTCTGAGATATTATTTACCTTAATATTTTAATAATTACTAATGTATGGAAAATGAAACTCATAAAGGCTTAATTTTTCAGGATATAATCCTCCTTTTTCTTTTTGTCTTTAAATTACAATGCCTTTAAATGATCCTGCAGATTTGTTGTAATTAGATTCAAAGATGAAGTCCAAATTAATACAGGCTAGGAAAAATGTTTTTGTAATTACTATAGTTTGAGTCCCAAAAGCACGCCCATTGCACCCCCAGCTTGGTATTACTTAACATGGTGTAAACTTACACAGATGAAGCCCAGTGGAAGGTCTTGGTTACTTGAGATATGTCCTCCTTGTGGCTTATAGGACCCTCATGTCCTTCTTTTCTCGCCAAGGATTAGGGAGGTTTTTCCTCCATGAACTCCTTCTCTGATGTCACACCAACAAGCCTCAAAGCAACAAAGCCTAGTTCAAATTCCCAAAACTCCGAGCCAAAAATCCTTTTCTCTTTTTAAGTTGATTAAATGAGCTATTTGTTATAGTAGCATCAAGCACTGACACTTTGGGTTTTTCCAATCAGTTTTTCTATATATTTGTCATGAGTTGTTTACAATCATTTTTTCAGTACATTTGTAAATTGATGTCATCTTAAAAACCTAAACAATAAGGGAAAAGAACACTGACAGGGTGAGAAATACTTGCCAGCCTCTGGACCATGCTTTTCTGGAAATATAACTAAATGGTCTCTTGAAATCAAAGTTCTGATTATAAGTGTAAGTTATGTGTTGAGTAGGAAGTAAATAAACAGAAATTATTAAACACCTTCTTATGAACTACAGGAGTAATCACATGCTTTGAATGAGGTAGAAGATGAAATGTGGGAGATACAATATACAATAAACCCTGGAGTGGCCAAATCTAGAATGACAGAGACAGAAATACAAGATGCACAAATAAGATTGTTAAAAGTCCCAGTGATTATAAATGTGACATTTTTAGAAATTTTTAGTACAAGGATGAGACTAGCATAGGCACATTGCTTAGAGGCATGTGACATAATTCAAGAACAGCTCCTTACTTGACATGACAGAAAGAAGATACAAGTAGCCTCAGTGGGCAACAATGAAGCCAAAGGTAACTAGATGAAATTAGACGGTGATGACTGAATGAACCTTCCCTTAGGCTGAAAAAAAAAAACCCAACTGTACAAACACAAGACTGAGGAAATAAGACAGTCTTGGGCAAGGGGCATAAACACTCCAAGATGTTCACTGAGTATAAACTCAGAATGAAAGAATGGCTCAGAGCATGTCCCAAAATGAAAGCGATTACAGTAAATAGCATTGACAGAAATGTAATACTTGTGAGGTAAATATCCTCTACTAGATGGTACTAATCAGAACTCTTAAATTTTATTCAGTCATTCTGCATTCATTTATTATCTATTTACTTTAGAGGTGAGTACCAATAAAGACACACTAAACCAAGGGCCACTTTATATATCTCTTCAAGAGACATGAAATTTTTTCCTATGAATGCTAGAAAGGTAAAAAGCATATATGATTTTAAATTGTTGAATAATTATTATAATAAAGTGGTTTTTATACTTGTTCTCTGTAATACAAGACTATAGAGCTTAGAAAATTGGATTAGGTTTATAAAAACAAGATGTTAATTTAATATTTAGACATTTTATTAATTCAGTGTATCCCTGACCCTTCAAAAAGTTGAAAAGGTCAGATAGGATTGTGACAAAAAGGATTTAAACATGGGGAAATCTAAGAAGAAAGGTATACCCACTCCCTTTAGCTCTAGCATTTTAGTTCATCTATTTTTCATTTTGGTTCATGTAACTTAATACCTCATTATCATCAATTTCTTTCTCTTATAAATAATTATGTAGAGGCAGAGGCAAGTGGAACTCTATGAGTTCATGGCCAGCCTGGCCTACAAAGTGAGGCCAGGACATCCAAGGCTATTCAGAGAAACCCTGTATCAAAAAAAAAAAAACTAAATAATAAAAATAATAATAATGTAAGTGATGGTTAGTTATCAAAATATATAGTGGAAACAATTGTTAAATATTTAAACACTAAAGTGATCATCAGAGTATCATAAATCTTAAAAGGATGAGAAAATTGTCTTTTTCTGGCTACAAGATTTGTGAAAAGCTTAACATTTCAATGAGCCTCTATAGCCATATGTTTGATTCTCATTAAGATAGAAAATGCATAAATACAGTGCCTGTTAAACAGTCTACGAAAGTTTGGTTGATAGTCTGTTCAGATATTCTAAGTCTTTGTTGATTATTTTTCTTATTTGCTCATCTACTGACTATCAAAAATCACCAAAAGCAACTACACAGTTTTATGTTTCTGTTTTTAATTTTATAATATTCCCCTGTTTGAAGGTATGTTATTAGGAATGCTCACATCAGACAACTGGCTGTTGAGGGTCACCTGTGAGTGTTCATGTCTTATAGTTAATTTGTTTCATAGCAGTCATATAAACTACTGTGGCAAAAGGGAAAGACTTGTTAGAAAATATTTATCTGGGAACATGAACATGGGAACAGCAAAGTGGGTCTTCTTTTGCAATCTGTTAGCTGTGAGCATTGCAACCCTCAACTGTCAAAATATGTTCCGAAGATGATGGTTGGCAAGATCAATCCTTCAGTCATTGTTGGGTTGAGGCAGCTTATTTTTCAGGTGCTGATGGTCTGAACCCACCCTCAAATCCTAGTCTTGTGAACCTACCCAACACAAAAGTATATCATTAGAAGCTGTTCAAACAGAAAAGGGCAGAGATGCAGCCATAAAATGGAAATTTGTAATCTAGTCATGAAAGCAAATCCCATCACTTTTCCCTGTTTTATTAGTTAGAAGTCCATCGACATAGCCAGTCTATGCTGACTGGGAAGATATTATACATGGTTTTAATTCTGAGAGGCAGAAATCATTGCAAGGCTGGGTGAAGAGAAAACACCTGCCATCTACCTGATGACCTGCTCTCTTACCTTTCTTCTATGTCTGTCTTTATAACAATTTCATTTTGAATTATATTTTACCTATTGATAACATAATCATTGTTTCCCTTCCATCCACTTTTAGCATATTTAAATTCATATATAAAATGTTTATTTTGCACAAAATATATAGTTGAGCCTTTCCCCATGTTTATTCTTTCTAATAATTTCTGCTCATTATTTTTAGTATGTATTTCATCATTTAAATAAATTTAATGTAGTTATTAACACCATTGCATATTCAGAACTGGGGAGGTGGTTCAATGTTTGCTGTACAAGAATAAAAACCTTAGTTCAGATATCTAGCATACACACCAAAGATGGGCAAGTCAGTGCATGTCTGCACCACCACCACAGGGGTTAACATGGCAGGTAGAAACAGATCCAATAGATTCACTGGCAACCCTGTCTAGCTGAAATGAGAAGCTAAAGGTTCAGTGAGAAACTCCATTACCAAAATAAATAAATAAACAAATAAAAAATAAATAAATAAATAAACAAATAAAGTGCAGCTTTAGAGAAAGACACTGAATGTCAACCCCCTGGCATAAATTTGCACTTAAATGCTACCACAGCCACATACATACACAGATATCACCAGCACTACCCAGGTACTGTGTATGCTACCACAACCACGTAGGTTGACTTTCTTCTTTTCTTTTGCGAGCTTGTCTCTCAAGCATTCTTTTTAATTCTCAATATTGTAATTTTAACTGTACAATTTTTATTTATTTTATTGTAGTATTTTATCTCCTGCTATAATTTATTTCTCTACTGAAATATTCATTGACTTGGAAAAAATTGTCTTACTTTATCAAGGATAGTTGTAACTACAGTCTTAAAATCATTTTTTGTTCCAAAATCTGATTTATTTTATAGAATCTTGATGTGTTTCCTCTCTTGAATACGCTGTTTATTGTGTTGGTCCTTCAGGCATTCAGCAGTGTTTTACTGGGTTGTGATAACCCTTATTCTATCCTTTTCCTCTAATGAGTATTAATCTAACATCTCCTGAAGATGAATTCACATCCTTTTTTTTTCTTTTTTTATTATTAATTTATTCATATTACATCTCAGTTGTTAGCCCATCCCTTGTATCCTCCCATTCCTCCCTCCCTCCTGCTTCGCCCCCCATTCCCCTCCCCTATGACTGTGACTGATGGGGACCTCCTCCCCCTGTATATGCTCATAGGGAATCGAGTCTCTTCTTGGTGACCTATTATCCTTCCTCTGAGTGCCACCAGGCGTCCCCATCCAAGGGACATGGTCAAATATGGAGCACCAGAGTTTGTGTGAAAGTCAGATCTCCTTCTCCACTTAATGGTGGAGAATATCCTGTCCATCGGCTAGTCTGGGTAGGGGTTCGAAGTTTACTGCCTATATTTTCCTTGGCTGGTGCCATAGTTTGAGGAGAACCCCAGGGCCCAGACCCGCCTATAGTTTTCCAGGACCCTCTGGATCCTTCTATTTCCTCATTCTCCCAGGCTTCTCACACCTAAAGTCTCAAAAGGATGTCCTCCCCTCTGACCCACTTTCCTGGTAGGTAAAGTTTTTCATGGGGACGTACCCCTTGGACTAGTGTCTCGATATAAGTGAGTATATACCATTTAACTCTTTTTGCTTCTGGGTGAACTCACTCATTATGAAATTTCTAGTTCAATCCATTTGTCCACAAATTTTGGGAATTCCTTGTTTTTAATAGCTGAGTAGTATTCCATAGTGTAAATGTACCACAGTTTCTTTATCCATTCTTCTGCTGAGGGACACATAGGCTGTTTCCATGTTCTGGCTATTATGAATAAGGCAGCTATGAACATGGTTGAGCATACGTCCCTATTGGGTGGTAGTGCATCTTCTGGGTATATTCCAAGGAGTGGAATAGCTGGGTCTTGAGGAAGCCCTCCTGTTATCTAATGTGATATTTAGACAAATCTTCCTACAAGTGGAATGTAACTTACACTGTTTTATTATTATTCAGACTTCCTATCCGTGACTTCTAGAGAAATCAGAATACAAAGTAATTGTGATTATAGATGTGGATAGGAGTTGATGGTCCCATCTTGTTATGGTTTTAATTGTCCTACTTCTGGTTACCTTCATCTTTCCTTCTTTTAAGTTAATACAATAAATCTTAATATTAGCTTACGTTGGCTTATTTTCTTTGTGCCTTTTTATCATTATTGCTTAGTAGCTGCTCCAGGTTAAAGTTTATAACCACACTTCTAAATTATTGAGAACTACTTCCACTATGATTAGAATATATATATATATATATATATATATATATATATATATATACACACACTATGATTAGAATATATATATATATATATATATATATATATATATATATATATATATACACACACATATATTATCAGAACTCACAGCAGCCTGGGTTCATTCTAGCCTTACAATAGCTGTGGTGTACTTTAGCTTTCTCATGTTTTTATTTACACATACACCATAAACTCCAAAATATAGGGTTTCTTCTTTGTAGAACTTTGTAACTAAAAAAATGTATTGTTTCCACTTATATAACCACTTTTATAATGTTCAACCATTTCTTTTAAAAATCTGTTTCCATTTTATTTTTTTATTATATGTTTCTGGGTAAGGAATGTTGTACTATTTTGGCTTATCAATGTAGTACATTCAATTTTCCCTCTTCCTGTAATAGTTTTTTATAATTAGATTTTTAAAAATCCAGAATTCTTGCTTTTATTCTGGGGGGACAGGACCCCAACATACCATCAAGACTATAATCTGATGACCTAACTCTCTTCACTTCCAGTCATAGGCTGAGGAGCAAACTCTTACTGCAAGAAGTCAGGGAAGCATCATTCATACCATAGATGAAGGAATTTGTTTACCAATTTCTGGGTGTTTCTTTAACAAAATATTACAATTTCTATAAATCTAATTTGAAAAAAATGTTTAAAAATCTCATAATTTTTTAATACTTACTTGTAATTTTAATATCCTTAAAAGGGAACCATAAATAACAATTTATTAGTTAAGGAGCTTTTGAATTATTTCAAGGCTACCCACACTTTCATTTATATCATACACACACCAGCAGACAGCAAGCTTGTGTGTTGCTCTTATTAAACATAATGAAGTATTGAACTATCTCAATGGATCTCATGAGTAATACTTTTGTTGTGCTGTAATATAAGAAAAATTAAATCTTGAATTGTGAAAGCACTGGAGTTTGGATAGAATGGAAATTATATGAATTCTCTTGACTTACAGCTTAGTATGTTAATTCTTTTTTTGACATAATTTTGAGAGACAATGATAACAATAATAAATATTTTTCAGCTTGAATTCATTATTGTTCTTGATTTCTGTGACTATGAAGACATTTTAGGAGTATTTGGGATCGATCAGTTTTGGTAACTCTTTGCATTGATTACAAAGGTACATGAAATATACTTTGTATCAAAGAAAAAATGCTGTAAAAGTCTTGCAGTTGTGGTGTTGGAAGTCACTTTTTGAAACAGGACAGTTACGTTCTTCTGTGGATGATGATTTTTTTTAACATATCACTCCTAAAATATTTGATCCTAACTCATCTATAGTTACTCATAAGTGAAGATAGATTTAATCTGTTCTGAGTAAATTGTAATTTTAGAAGCATTGTGTTTTATACAAATGGGCATATGACTAAGCTTTTAGATACTGAAGTAACTGGTTTCATAAATGAACAACCAAACTCAGTACGTGACATGTTTATTTCTTTGTTGAGTGTTCATTATAATTCTCTCCTAGGGTATCCCTTTTCTGCACAAAACTACACTAATATATTTTAGTAATCATAAGACAAAAAGAAGTGGCTAAATTCAAACCAAGATAAGACAGCATAGATGTCTCATTTCTGCTTATGTTTGACTTACATAATATTTAAATATCATAAATTTTTATTATTAATTCCATACATATGAACTACTTGAGAAATTCTGGAAACTGGTTATCTGAGGGGAAAGGTTTTGAGAAGTGGAAAGGAACATCACTATCAGTCAACATAAATATGTAAGTTGTGCTCCAAATATCACTGAAAATTCCTTAAGATTAACTGGTAATTTTTCATTAATTTTGAGGCACATGACTCATTTAAAAACTTGTAAAAATAAACATATGACAAAGAAATAAATGATAATGTAAAAGTTAAGCTATGAAACAAATCCTGAATCAAATATTTAAAGGCGAAGCTGACACTTCTGCTGCTTATGTTTCCTCGACATTGGAGATTGAAAAAGAATATATGAGTCGTGTAATCTCAAACATGCTTACTCTGAACCTGTCTGCATGTGAGCAGAGGCTAAAATGCCCTCAAATTGTGGACCCCCTTTGTCTGCATTTTCCTTGAACCCATCTCTAATTAAAGGACCCATTCTTGAGAAAGATGGTTGATGGATCCATACCTCAGATCTCATTCCTCCCCACCCTGAATATCTTTGGTGGAAGACCTTGAGATGTTTCTTGGGCCAAAATTCAGGAAAATATACAACTGATTTCCTATGCCTAGACATCAGAGAAAGCAGCAAAATTACACACGCCATGCTTGAGCCCCGACATAGTGATTCAGAGGAATTAAAGGTAGTAAAAAAAAAAAAAAAAAAAGTTATGTACTAGGTCAAACTTTTTCTCCATTTGTCAGTAATGCTTGTTCTGGTCTGGTACCTAAGTATATGCCCCTCAACTAAATTAGATAAGACTGCAGGGCCTCAGTCATCCTGAGTCTGAAGATGCATCTCAGGATGTGAAGGCATGTAGCAAGAGAAATGTGACTACAGCCGACAGATTCTTGCCCTTGGATAGGAAATGTACCAGGTAGTAATGGTAGAGAGTGGGGCTCTCTTCTTAACGAGCAGGCTCCAGTGTGGGCTCGCTGGTACAGATGAGTCCTTCAATGAGGTCCCCTGGAATCTTTGTATAGGGCTCTATCCTCTCTCTAGGCTGGTGCACTTGGCTTTCCGTTGCTCTCTGCTCCACAAGCAGAGGAAAGTACATGTAGAGCAAAGTTTGCGTAGAATGAGCCCATACTAATGTAGGCACCAGGGTTAGCCACTCCTCCTGGCTGGATAGAAGCCCAAGAGGGTCGAAGTAGAGGAGATGCTGAAGTAGGGAATTTGGGATCTTGGGGTTGGGTCAAGGGGCGGGGCGAAGCAGGGGTCAGACAAAGATATTGGTCCTGGACTCACAAATACATCAGGATTTCCCCTCCTCCGTCAGGCTCCTAAACCCCAATGAGGTCATAGCGATGAGAGAGAATCAGATCAAGAGAGAGAGAGGGAGGAAGAGAACAACAACGACGACGGAGGAAAAAAAAAAAAAAAAACCCAGACGGAAAGAGACCATCAGACAAGGTCTCTTTTTCTGGCGTCACTGCAAGTAAGAGGAACGTGGTGCTGAATACCATCCACCTGCTCTGCGTGGAGACCTGGAGACTCACAAAAGAGCTTTGCGCTGCCAGGAAAACAAAGGAGGGAAGGCAAGGGAACCGGTGAAGAGGGGTTGTGAGCAGCTCCCCTTTATCTCTAGGAAGCCAAGCTCGGTTCCTACGCCAGAAAGAGAAGGGAGACAGAGAGGTGCTGGAGGCTCCGGGAAGCGCTTAACAGAGACAAGGCAGAACTCTGGACAGAGCATCAGGCACTGCCAAGGCTCAGATCCAGGGTCGCTCTCCCGCCTCACTGCTTGCTTCTGGACTCCCACCCACCGCCCGCGGTACCCGTGAACGTGCCAGTGGCTGGAGCAGCTCTTTCTTCTCTGACCTGGCCACGGAAATGGTTCTCTGGTCCTGGAAATCCAGACCTTGTGGATGCTTTGCTGGTGAAGAAAGAAAAGTTTGAGGATCTGGACTGTGGTAGGGGGCGGAAAAGGTTCAGGACTTTGGAAGAAAGAAGGTGTGTGATTGGCTTCCTTCTCTGAGCTGGAAGGAATGATGACCCAAGGAGGATGTGTACCAGCGGCCAGATCATTGGGAGCCTCTTGGTGCTCTCTGTGCTGGAGATAGGGCTGGGGGTGTCCAGCGTGGCCGTGGGGGCGGTCAGCTTCAGCCTAGCTCTCCGAGAGCACACGCCACAGCTTGGAGACTCGTCCCCGGTATGGAGCGGGGTGTGTGTACGTTAGCCATTTCACTCTCTCTTTACCTCTTTTCGGGGGATGGTCGGTGTGCGTGCCTTAGTCACTGTCTCCTGGGGAAACAATATTATAATTCTCCTCTGCCTGTAGGTTCCAAACGGCAAGCTCTGCTGATTTATATTGTCCTTTTATGTACTGGGAAGCTTTTTATTTTCTTAACTGGGGTCAAAACCAAATTGAACGGCTTTATTTAAACTTGATGGCAGGGTCAATCTGGCTGATTCTGCAAAAGACTGACCAGTGTTAGTCATTACAAGGTTACACCTGCCAAGGGCAAACTCACTTGTCGTTTATGTCTTTTACTAAAAATTTTACATCATTTTATTGTACCAAGAGCAAGCAGGGATATTTATCTGTTGGGCAGTATGCTCGAGGTACACCAATGCAACAGTGATATAATCAAAGGGGAAAGTGAGCTGAGCTACTGAAAGCTCTGAGAGGAGGGACAGCATCATCCCAGAAAGCACTGCTTTGAATTTGCCTTGCTACTTTTCTCATACTCGCCTCTGAATGTTCTATTTAAGTTCTATGCCATCAGTTAAACAAACAACAGTACGGAATATAATGTTGTCCTGATTGTGTAGTAACTCACCTTACAGTGTGCCTACCTACTCAGAAAACAATGTCGTTTTCTTCAGACCAGGGGCAGACCTTAAAAAAAAATCTTCTTTGGTCATGTAGAATGAATTGCAAGGAAGCAGACCCTTTGCTGCCATCAAAAATTAATAAAAGAACTACCTGAACATGAAAAAGCTCCCTCCCTCTCTCTCCCTCTATCCCCCCTGTGTGTGTGTGCGTGTGTGTGTGTGTGTGTGTGTTCCCATCCCACCCTCCTTCCTGCCCTCCCCCTCTCTTTTATAATCTCCTCATACTTGCCATGCCATTTGGTCTCTACCTTGGTTGTATTTTCTGAATAATTCATTAGGAGGCTATTCTGTTGTTGGCACTCTATACTATATTTAACAATCATGATTTCATCACTAAAGTACTAAGAGAAAGACCGTTTAGAAATTGAGAAAAATACACCCCAAATTCATTCATAAAAAATGTTCTGACCTGCTAAGTACAGTGAAATTGTACCTTGGATAATCAGTTTTTATACTTTTTTCAGATTAGATACATGTTTATAGAGTGCAGAATTTAAAAGACAAAAAGGAAAAGAATATATAATTCTAGCATTGAATTTCCCCAAGAATTATTTTTCTGAATTCTATAAGTTTATATTAACTCCCACTAACTAGCTCGTTCTTTATTATATGGAAGTGTTGCTTGTGTAGGTACTAACTTTAAAGAATAAGAGACAAATCTTAAATTCCACATCTAATATGTGGCTATAAATATTTTGAGAACTGTGGTTAGTGTTATTATTAAAATTTCTACTGACAAACTCTCAAAATAAAGTGCAATACCAACATGTAAAGAAAGAGAGTGAAATGTGATCTCCTGATGGGTCAAGAAAAAAAAAAGGCCTCAAATATGCAAATGTCACCATAGTCCTTAAACACAAGAAATTGAGTGAATTAAAGTAAACTGTCTCTAAATTATATCTTAAAATCATTTTATCCTTAGAATATTTTAAGTAACTACACTAGTTTGTTAATTTTTCATCATAATCTTTTCTCCCTCCAAAAGGGATAATACTATATAAATGAGCTAATATATGCACAAATGTAAAAAAAAAAAAACTTGAATCAGAGAAAAGAAAACAAATCAGTCATATTGATACATTCATTACCATAAAAATTAATTTTACTTTAATTAGTTTTTTACAGTAAGCACAATTCACCAAGATTTTTGGAAGAATAGTTTTGAATACTACAATATGGTTTTGTAAAAACTCAAATAATTCATTCAACTGAACGACTTATTTTGAAACTGAAATGTTTAAATCATCACCTTTGCAACTCCAAGACATACAAGAAAAATACATTTGTAAAGAAATAAACTCCCAGTTGGAATGATCATGATTTTTACATTATAGACTGGTTAAATGAATTATTGAAATGGTTTCATTTTTTGTGAATAATTTTGGACTATCTTTTTTTTCCTCTGGTAAATCCATATAAGCAATATTTATATAGAGCTTAATATGTGAATGACATTTTACTATTTACTACAGAAGCTATAAAAGATGAATCAGAATACTGTCTTCAGAGGGTATCATCTGACAAAAAAAGTGGGGGAGGCGGGAGGAATCACATTACTAGCATTGACAGAGGTAAGAAGTTAAAATATGACCTCAGAGAGACTAGGGATAATAGGGAAAGAGAAACCTTACCATGGAAAGTAAAGTACCTATGCAAGTATTAATGACCTTGACGGTTTCATAGAATTGAAATCAATACATTACAATGTTAATATCTCATGAAATAAGCTCTTAAGGCAAATTAACTGGTTGTAAATCCCAAACTTACCATTATATATTTGGGTCGCTAACATTTTTTTCTCATGTAAAAAAGAGGATTGAGATTTGTGTCAATTAATGAATAATAAACAATCTTTTAGAAAGTTGTATGATGTATGACAACCAAGAAGTAAATGTGAGCAGCTAGTCCTGGGTACCCAAGATTGCAGACGTAGATGTGAGAAGTGAGGTTCTCTGGGGCAATATGGATGAAGACTGTGAACCAAGATAGAATATAAAAACTTCTTTGTTTTTATAAGGCTTAACTGTGTGTAGATAAAAACAGAAAGAATGATGGTGCCAAGGACCAAGACATGTGTGTCAGGCTGAAGCAACAGAACGTCTCATGTTTCTAATAATCATCATCATGATACTAATTTTTACACCCTAAAGAGACTCCAAGAAAATAGAGAGAGAAGCTCAACAGAAAAATCTTTAATGAGACATACAATGATTAACCTGTCAAGATGTTCAGAGTCTAAATAAGACTGTGTTTTGATTAATGTGTGAAACTTTACTTCAAAATATTAATATCATTATTTCAACTTTCTGAAATAAATTAGTTAGTAGAAATAAAGGGCTGCATTGTAGCATATTATCTTTTATGTAGAGAGACTAAAATCATTACATATTTTTATCTAGGGCAAGTACATGGAAGTTTTTAGAAGCTATATAGTTACTTGGCCTCAAATACGCTAATTTTAATGGCTTAATGGCCATTAACATATATGCCTACAGAGCTGATTTTCAGGTACATTGCATAATCAGAAAAAGCATGTTATATAGTCAATCCTAAACACGGACAATTGGATGGAAAAGATCCTTTAATATAATTTTACAAGGAAAGAACAGTATAACTTTCCATAGCATTTTTTATTCTTCCTAGACAATTCATTATAGCTAATAAATTCAGAATTCAATAAAAAATGAGAATGCATAACTACAAGATGACAATGAAGGAACCGTTGTGTAGGATACTTTGGAAAAGAAAGACATGTGGGGCAGAATCAATTTAAAAGGTGTATTGAATGGAGTTAATTGACATGGTCGTCTTTCCAAGTGACTCTGTGCATCACTAATTTCAGCCTACAGGGATGTCAAGAACATCCTTGACAAAAGGGATGGTTTCAGTAGCGTGCGAGTCACTGATACACTAACTCTATGTTTTTGGTCTCGCTTGGTGTTTAGAAGTCTAGAGCATCAGGTGGTAGCATTCTGAATGATATTGGAATTGTGTTTGATAGTCCTTATGCTCTAATTCCAGCCATCTTTATCTGACATTCATTTTGTAAGGTTTATTTTTATAATTTTCTATGCCTGGTTCTCCCACCTGCAAACTATAGGGCAGTGTTTTGAAATGTTTAATACTTTCTATACATAAATCATTTAAAGTTTTAGTATGTTTATCTATTATTTTTCTGAAGTATACTTGGTGTTATGACTTTATCTACTTAATAACTTTGTTATTTTTCCTGTATGAGATGTATAGTACAATCAACACATACACTTCTTCTGTAGACTTTTAGTTCACCATTTCAACAACTCCTCCAACCATAAGACATTTTATACTTCATTCCAAAGATTCAATTGATTGTTGCTTTAATATATTAATTTTAATATTTAAATATAACAGAATTATTTAACAAAAACAAAACAACGTTTTAAACTCATTAGTGACTTTAAATATACACAACTTGGAGCAGAGTTTATCTCTATCCAGGTGAATTACTGTTCTGCCATAATAAAATTCCTTATCAGGCAATGTAAATCCCTTCCCTATCCTCAGATAACATTATAAATGTATATCTGTGTTCTTTTAAGTTAATTTTAATTACATAAGCTATCATGAAAAGATTTCTTTGAGATGGTGATTTAAAGAATACCAAATTATTCTTTTTACATTTCATCAACATTAGTCACCACTATCTTATTAAAACCTCAGAGGCAGTGCTCCTTGAATAAATAACCATGTTTTGGTAATAGAACCCAGATGCAGTAGTGTTTCTAGGTATGATGGTGACTGTTCTGTTAAAGCTCAGGCCGAGATTCTTAAGTGACTCACATTCTCATTTTCAAATGTGACTAAGTATTTGCTGATATTAGACAATCTGAAAAGTTAAATGCATTCAACTTCTAGTGGATGTGATTATTATTCCTGGAACTGCATCACACATCAATAGAAACATAAATATGCGTCATTTCTAAGTTTGACTGATAATGGGATGATGAATTAAAAATAGTGTTTTGGCCCTTATCTTATGGGATGTTCTAAAATCTAAATACGATTCTGGGGAAATGGAATCTGCTAGAGTTTCCATCCAGTCAAAGGATGATTCAAAGGAGTAAATTGAATTGAAGTCTTTGTTTAGGAACATTAGGGAATGAAAATATTTGCTGGCAATTTGCTTGATAGAAACATTGTCTGAACCAAATTGCATCTATTAATTCTCATGCTTTTGACTAAAATAATTGAGTTGACTTTTTCTATGGGCTGAGTTATAAGTGAATCCATCTAATATACACTTCAACTACAACCAAGAAATTTTTTAATTTGCATGATTACTTGGTCCTTTTCAGACAATTAAATCTATCCACAGATAAGAACATTCCCCAACCATCCAATCATAAATGTTTCTATATAAAAGCTTTCATGTATTTTTGTATTTATGTATACACATATATACACAGAATACATACATACAATCAAAGGTGGAGACATGTTGGCACTTTAATATCTAATTAATATTATGTCAGAAATGTCTCTTCAATTTTGAAGTCTAAAGATTATTTTTTTACTTCATTTAAATAGCACAAGTGTTGTGATATACCTTAATGGTAGAGTAATTGCCTAGCATGTTCAGGGTAGGAGTTTCATCCACACTACTACACTTACACACAAAGATACTGAGAATGTCTGCACACACGTGCACATACACACACACACACACACACACACACACACACACACACACAACTATGCCTAAAGTTAATCAAAATATTTTAATACATTGTTGAGTAATTTAATGAAATTATCTGATGGCCACTATACAGTTAGATGTTCAGCATGTGAAATGACAATGTCCAGCTAACTCAATGACTAGAAGCAGAGCGCCTCAGTGAGCACAGTAGAAAGGGTGATAGGAAATGAGCTGTGTGTGCATCCCTCTGCAAGGATCAAAGCTACGTACTCCTTCTCACGAGTGCAGCTCTGCTCTCTGTATACTTCATTCAAAGTTAGTGACAGACTGGATCCAGACATCTCAATATAATGGTCATACAATTATAAAACTAGACAAGCTGTGTTTCTTCTCTGTCAGCTCTCATTTATACAGAAAGGGAAATCCTACTCTCTATTATTTTTGGAGATGTGATGCTAAGAATACAATGCTTATCAAATGTTTATCCAGAGCCTTGCATAGGGCGGGTGCCCCATGCATGTCAATTCCCACTGTTTCTCTGTTGCCCCTGTACAGTGGAGACAATTGGAGGTCTTTCAGCTCACAAGCAGTGCCGTGGCTCATATCTCCCAACATCCTTAGTCAACTGTAATTTGACTATTCTTTCTGTTCTTTGTGTGTAATCTGTGTTCTTATATTTTGATTTACTTAGGATATTTACATTAGCAACTACAAGAATATACCATAATACCTATAAGAAAAAAACTATGTAAGTATTCAGACTGAAAGCCAATGACAAAAATAGTTATTGGTATAATATACCTCCCTCTTTGTGTTTCTTTTTGAATAGGATAAAATAGTCAAAACTACCATTAAAAACATTCAGTAATCAAATATACAATCATATAAATTAAGCAAACAAGGCAGTAGGGATATAGTGCCTGCTATTTGTATTACAAAACAAAGTCCTCAGGAAACATTTTAAAAGACTTAAACACTTCTCAGAAGATCAAAACAAAATTACATTTTGATGTCTTTCTCTGTTAAAGATACTTCATGTTATGGAAATTTGTGTGATTTTACTTAAGTTTATTGCACCTTGTATCACTCACAGATGTGTTGTTGATTGGGATAGATCTTTCAAGGACCAGTGCAACCTTCATTATTGCTATGCAGTTTTAGCCAGCATTAGAAATATTGGGAAGCAGCCATGTTCTATTAGTATATAATCTATTGTTAAATATTGAAAAAAAGTGTGATTAAAGTACAAAGTATTAATGGTCAACTACACTACACTAAAGGTTAGAGTACTGTGTTCTATTTGCTTTGCAGAAATAGTAGTGACATGGCTTATTCTTAGGAATTAGTCATGACCAGATATTATCATAAACATTAGCATTTATAGTTGTATCAACTATTATTTTTTAAATTTTAGACATGAAAGGAGCCTATGTAGAACTTAACTTCTGTTATTAATCAGCTGAGTACTAAAGACTATTAAAGTCTACACTTTTCCTATGGCATTGTGTAGAATTTTGGAAATTTAGTGAAAAAAATTATCCATTGATTTTTTTTACCTCATTTTTTTTTCTTCATCACTGAATGTATGAGTCAAATAGGATGGCATAAGACCAGATCCCAAACCTATTTTTATCAATCTTACCAAAAATACTGGTATAACCAGTCAATCAATGAGCATAGACCACATATTAATATAATATATAGTCTTATGATCTTCTACATATGTTTTCACTACCTTTAAAGGTTAAGCCTTATATATAAAAACAAAAATTATATATATAGATATATAAACCATGATTCTTAAATGTTTTAAAAAGTCATAGAGATGAAAATAGCAATTTAAACAATAATCACACAGATGATAGGCTTATGATAACTTCTTCATGAAGATTTATCTGGCCTCAGAAATCAGACAAGCTTCCAGCAGGCAGAAAGAAGAGTACTAAGGACAAAAAAAAGGCATGCATAAAGTCAGGAAGGGTGGGAATAATGATAAAAGTGTCTGGGGCCTGTCTTATTAAAACAGACACATGTATATATAGAAATTGGTAAATAACAGTCTACCAGGTGCCTTCAGTACTGTTCTTTTGTTGTGAAGTCATGCCATGACCAAGACCATTTATAAAACAGAACATTTAATCAGGGGCTTTATTACAGTTAAAGTGTGAGTCCATGATCAGCATAGCAGGAAGCATGACAGCATGCAGCCAGTCATGACACTTGAGTAATTGTTGAGAGCTCACATTTGATACAAAGCAAGAGACAATGGCAAAACTTGGGCCTGCTATAGGCTTTTGGCGTCTCAAGGCCCAGCCCCAGTGACACACCTCCTCCAGCAAGACCACACCTGTTTCAACAAAGGCCACACTTCCTAATTTTTCAGAAAACAGTTCCACCAACTATGGACCAAACATTCAAACAAATGGCCTACAGGTATAATGGAACAGTTTGAAAGGGTCCTATAAGAATTACAAAACTACTATGCACTCTAATTCTGAGCTGGGCTTGGAGAGCTGTGCTAAGACAGAACTGGATGGGCATGAAGTCATGGCAGTAGACATGGAAATCACTGCTCAAGTTCAGTACAGTCACCAGTCATTGGCCCCAAGGTGTACATCTAGGGCCAGGAGAAAGCATTGAGGAAAATCTTGAGATTTAAAAGAAGTATGAGCACACACCACAAACCTAAACATACCTATGACTGCCCATTCTGTCAATGGTGGATTTGTAAGTTCATAAATTGCTTGTATTCAAGTATTCTCACAGCTCCCTGGGATGTGAAAAATAAAACTTGTATATTTATTTAGGTTATCAGTGTACAACAAAGAAAGGGTCACAGGCTAAGGAGCTTGGGGATCTATTAAATTCTGGTTTCAAATTCTGGTGTTAACATTTTCTGATTACTTAAATGTAAATGAATTATATCATCTCACTAAAAAAATTACTTAACTAGTCTACAAAAGAGCAAGCCTACTTGCCAGGCATGGTGCCCTTTAATCCCAGCACTCGGGAGGCAGAGGCAGGCAGATCGCTGTGAGTTCAAGGCCAGAATGGTCTACAAAGTGAGTCTAGGACAGCCAAGGCTACACAGAGAAACCATGTCTAAAACAAACAAACAAACAGAAAAAGCAAGCCTACTCATGATAATCCTTTAAAATTAAATTGATATTTATATAAAACTATATATATACATAGTAGGTATTCAAAAATCATGTTTGATCCAAAAGAATGGCTGCATGCTCTTACCTTTTCCCACAAAAATCCATATTCTTCATCTTATTTCTGCATGTTATAGATATTTCCAGAGATAATTTTATTATAATTCCATTGATAACATTGAGCATGGACTCTAGATTTGCTAACATTTAGGTTATAATTCCCATTTTATTTTTAAATGTATTTTATTAATTTGTTCATATTATATCTAAATTGTTATACCATCCCTTGTATCCTCCCATTCCTCCATCCCTCCCACTTTCCCCTTACTCCCCTCCCCTATGACTGTGACTGAGGAGGACCTCCTCCCCCTGTATATGCTCATAGGGTATCAAGTCTCTTCTTGGTAGCCTGCTATCCTTCCTCTGAGTGCCACCAGGTCTCCCCATCCAGGGGACGTGGTCAAATAATTCCCATTTTATAAAGCGCATTACCTCAATGGTCAATTTGTGACAGCAGTAATAGTCATGATTTAATGTATATGTTTTAGAATGTAAGAAAAATTATTTTAGGAAGTATACTTTTTGTTTTATCTACCAAATATATATTCACTTAATTTGGCTGTTGGAAATATTAGATTTTTTTCTCTACTTGTCTCTTGCTAATCGTTTTGCTACATGGCTTTTTCTGGTAAAATAAAAGATGATAACATTAACATTAAGATACTTGACAATTTAAATGTTTAATATTCTAAATTGCCTAAGAATTGCTACTTTCATTCTACTATTTCACAGAACAAAATTATTCATGTAGGGAACGACAATGGAATCATCAAAGATATTTAGAATTCTATTTTAAGACCAGAGAATGAAAGTGATTAATGAGAGAAAATAAAAGTCTAAGTCATATAAAGAAAAAAATGAGGGGTATGCACACATTGGCATGGGACAAGTGAAAGATAAGTAATTCTTTGAAGGAGATGATAATTTTCCACTTATATGGAATATATGCTATATTTGGGTTGCTTGTACCCTGACAGGGGACAAGTTCACAATGTGACCTTCTACGCAGCTGCACTTTATTTCGATAACCGGCGAGCTTTCAGGAATTGCCGTACATGCTGGATGGGCATCTATCTGGTGTGTTGGCTATCCGTGGAAAGAGCATAATTTTCATCCCTTTCTTCCCTCAGGGTTACTGGCTGTCTTCAACTCCAATAACGCAAGCCACAAATCAGACTCCAAGCTGGCATGTACCAAAAGGAATAATTATTTTCATTTACCATAAATAAATCAATAATCTACACTTTAAAATCTTTTAGAATGCCCACACATATCAAATTGTCAGTCTTATATTTGACTGTCTTTCTAAAACACGTTAGTATCTAAGTTAACGTTACTGATAGCTGGCAAAGGCCTCTTTAACATTAAGTATAAACAAAAATCAAGTAAATCAGGATAATCTACAATAATACTTAAGTTATTATAAAAATACTTCTTAATAAGTTGCTGTTATCATTTATATAATACAGAAGTTTTGTATAATACATAAAAAGTTTAATCTACCTTAATAAATTGAATGCTACAGATAGCAATATCTGTATCTAATAACCACATGCCCTCTCACTTCCTCTCATAAGTCATCATTATCTTAAATGTTCATATTATTCAATTTTTTAAATAATGTACCTTTGATATTTTACTAAAATGATAAAAATTCAGAATCACAAGAACTTTTATGATTTGTGCCTGCTATCTATGAGACAGGTTTTGTTTTTGCAAACACTGATGTAAAAGTGACTGTAAGCTTTATTTGAAAAACTGACATGTAAATATATTACAAATTCAAAATTCTTCTCATGAAAAATTCATATTTAGCTATAATTTCCCTTGCCACTTTTGGAACAGCAACAGCCACTAAAACAAAATGCCTTGTTTGCTTAGCATGCTCAAAATATTCAATAGATTATCTTTTAAAAAGAAAAATGAACACAAAGTAAAGTTGGAACAGAATGGGATGGAGATTAAAAACAAGAAATATAACATTATATGGGTACAAGAAATGTCACATTACATGGATACTAACTTAGAAGAAGTGAAGAAATGTCAATCTGAGAATCAAGAATCATGTGCACTCTGCACCAAAAGATTTGGCTCCTGGTGCAATGGGAAGTTTCAGCAATGATTTTAAATGTGGTTTTATTCAGAAAATTTTGGCTTTTTCGTTAAAGGGCCATCTCCAAAAAGCAGTTTCTTAATATCTGCTGTGCATCCTCATTTAACACTAATCTCCCTCTCTCCCCCCGCCCTCTCTCTCTCTCTCTCTCTCTCGCTGTCTCTCTCTCTCTCTGCTTTGCTGTTGTTAATTCCATATTTGCTTGAGTAGCTATTATCTCACTCAGTCAGCTAAACCAAAACATGCCATGATGTTCACAGAGAATAGCTTATATCTGCTGTACATTTTATTATCTTGTTATTTCAAGGTTTCTTCAACACAATTAATTATATTTGTAAGAAATCTTGGCTGTATTGATAAAGACTTATATTGATCCTTTTTTCAGTTCTAGCTACAGTGAAAATTTTTTGGAGTGGAAGAAATGTGCTCTACTGAGCTGTCAGCACATCATTCTGTGGTAGAAAAGAAGAAATTAGTTTAAGCTGGAAGAAAAAGAACACTGCATAATTAGCAAGGTTTTTCCATGGAATAAGAAAAGAAGGGATTATAAATAGGAATGCAGAAAAGTGGCTCCTCTTAAAGATGAACACTGACAAATATACAGTAAAGTTTTTAATGGATATAATAAAGAACATCCTGGAAATAAGTGGATCTAGTAATGGCAAAAGAGACCAGGCCAGTAGACTGTGAGAAAGTATGGCACAGGCCTGGGTATTCCAACATGGGCTTCCAGGGGTGGAACAAGTCATTGGTACAGCAAGTAGCAATTACACTTGATGGGCCTGAGCTCTGTAACCTAGGCTGATCTGAAGTTGGGGGGCAGGGAAAGCAACAGGGGTGTGGAGGAAGAACTGTGTGGGAAGCCAGGAGGAGTGATTCCTGTTTCCCTTTCTATGGGTTAGCTACTCATATCTTCAGTTTTCTTCCTATCAAATTTAGTCAGTAATTATAATGTCCAGAGCTAACACATTCTATGTTCTGCATTAGATCTGGAGTGAATATGACAAGCATAGTAGTGCCTGATAGTCTAAGCTTAATTTAAAAACCAATGTAGATAATAAACGCATAATGCATAAATTCAAGTGACATTTTGTGCCATATGGAACAGAAAAAAATAGATTTATTAACAGTAAGAAAGTGAGTAAATACATCTGTAAAGAAACAATATTTTTGAAGAATTATGCAAAGGGGCTCCTATCACAAGGAGGGATATAATACTACTCCAAACTGGAAATGAATAGGGTAAATATCTTGAGGTGAACTCCATTTGCTGTATTTCAGGAACAATAGGTTAAGGTTATTGGAGCATGGTCAGTGAGGAGAAATAAGAGGCAGAGAGCAAGAAGTGAATCAGAGATGCATAAAGGCCTAAAACTGACTTACAATAATAATTGGATTTCAATATGATTCTTGGTCCATTTTGTTGTTGTCATTTTTTGTTTTATTTTGTTTTTAAATAGGGTCTGACTATATAACCCAGGCCAGACTGAAACTCATAATCCTCCTGCCTCAGCCCTCCTAGTTCAGAGATTATGAGGATTATCTAAGTTAAGGTTGCTATTGCTGTGATGAAACACCATAATAAAAAGCTACTTGGAGAAGGAGAAGTCTAGTTTTCTCACATATCCCAAGTCACAGTTCACTGAGAGGAATCAAGGCAGAAACTCAACCTGAGCAGAAACCTGGAGTTGGAGCTGATGCAGAGGCCGTGAAAAGTTGACACTTACTGGCTTGCTTCTTGTCACTGTAGATCTGCATAAGACTGATTGCTAATAACCACTGGACACAGTCAATACTAGACTACACTGAGAGCTTTACATCGTGGTTGGCAGGTAGAAAGCAGAAAGAAAGAGATGGGGGGTCAGAAAATGATCATAGTGTGGGTTTTTAAAACATCAAATTTCATGCCAGTAAGGCTACATCTACTCCAATAAGCACACCTCCTAACCCAGAACCACTCTAACATATGAGCCAATGGGACTCATTCCCAAACTTCCACAGCCATAACACCAAACCTAACCTTAATTTACTTTAATTTTTAAAAGAAGCCAGCAAAAGCTTTAAAGAGAAAAGTGAACAAAATTATAGTTGCACTGCAGTTAAGGAAACACTAGAATCAAACAAGCTAAGCACAATTCTGTATAAAATCTCCCCCAATATAGATCCCATAATGGATACAGGGGTGATCCTGGACATAAGAAAAAAATATATATATCTTAAATATCTAAGGAGCACAGATATCTAAGATATAAAGTGTCCATATTTTGTACTTCACCATAAGCTTTCATAAATGCTGTCATAAAGCATGAATCCTAGACTGTGAGATGAAAATTTGGTAACATTTGATTGAATAGATTCTCCATATTGCCTTTGAAATGTTCACTATTAGAATAGAAAAATTCTCTCTCTCTCTCTCTCTCTCTCTCTCTCTCTCTCTCTCTCTCTCTCTCTCTCTCTCTCTCTCTCTCTCTCTCTCTCTCTCTCTCATACAGGTGTGTGTGTGTGTGTATGTGAGAGAGAGAGAGATAAAAAATCTAATTGTTAAGGTAGAGTTCCCTGTGAGATTTCAATATGGGGAGATCATAAAGTCATGAAGACTGTTATTAGTTGTAAAGCTCAGAAGAGACAGCTGAGTTAATAAGAAACTCTGCAAATTTGAAGCATCAAAGCTGCAAGATTAGTTGAGCCACCAAAACAAAGCCCTTCATTGTTTGAACAGTCACAAAGACTGAGAAGTTATGGTCAGGAAAACATGATGAGGACCACAAACGTATGGTGAGACAGTCCCAGAGGAGACACGTTCTTTCTAAGAGAAGGATCAGGATGCTGTGATCAATGTTAGCTTATCAAAAGTACATGAGGGAAAGCAAAGTGAACTGAAGGAATAAGAGAAAGTAGGGGTAGAAAAATAGTAAGTATCCACTCCTAGGAAAAGAGCTCGGTCAATGGAGAAAGAGCAATTGACATAAAAATATTTGGATTTTTTACTCTTAAGAAAAATTTGGAAACACTCACATGCCAGCATGAAAGCAGTTGCTTTGAATTCTGCCAGAGATAGCAGTTACTATGCAAGAATAAAATGATATGATTCTGATATGAGCTATGCAGAAAATGTCATTAATTGCTTTATTTTCCTAATAGAATAATAACCTGAATAGAGACTTAAAAATAATTTGTTCTAAATCAATCATAAAATAGTTTTTCTAAGTCCAGAATTTTATACATAAATAAGCTGAAGCTCAGAAAATTAGATGAACCAACTATCTACTGACCTAGGGAAATAAGTCCAAATCATGCATCTCTTGGTCTAACACTATTTTCACGGTTGTCTCAACATAGAGCATAGCCTTAAATGGTCTCTCAATTATAAAGGAGATGCTGGCTCCTGCCCCAAAACAAATGGGAATAGCCCCAAATTGCTGGCGCAGCTAAACTGTGATGTAATATAGAATATGTATTTCAAATAGTTTCATGAGTTTCCAGCTCTCTGGAAGTTCCATAGAAACAACTTTCTACAGAAATTTTGGCATGCCCTCAAGGGTGTCATTCTAAACCAAGTAGAGAACAGAAGCTAGTTTTTAGATGTTAGCTGCTGTATTGACATCCACTAGAACTATTGATCAGTTTAGCTAGAAAGTGATCTTTTCCCTCCATTTCTTTATTTATTTAATCATTTTACATCTGATCCTAGCCCCTCCCTCCTCTCCTCCCAGTCCCGCCTCCTCACTTCCCTCCTTCCATTCCCTCTCCCCTTCCTCCCAGAGAAGGAGAGGCCCCCAATTGGTACCAGTTCGTCCTGGTATCACAGGCCACTGCAGGTATAAGCACATCCTTTCCCACAAGGGAGTGACAAAGCAGCCCAGCTAGAGGAAAGTGCCCAGCAACAGGCAAGCTGAGAACATTCAAAGACATTGGACTGGGAATGTCAAAGTTCTACTGAGATTAATAGTTACTGTCTTTTAAAATCAAATAGGAAGTTTACTACATTATTTGCATTAGGTCCTTAGAAAAAATATGCTATGCCTTCACTCATACAGTCTTAAAATTAAAAATATATTCTAGAATGTAAATGTTTTTAGTAGTGCCACATTAAAATATAGATACTTTTCCATGCATTTATTTTTTATCATGGTAACAGCTGTGTTCTTTTTAATGACAGGATTGGCTGTGTTTTCTACTGTGGAGGTAAAACAAAATATCATTATTAGAGAAAAGCAGCATTCATCATCTTTTTATAAAGATTATAATAGTTTTTCTCAAAGGAACAGTTATTTTAGAGAGATATAAAAATAATAGTATTGATTTTGCTACTGTGTACAGCTGTCTTAAGCTGATAGATTCCTACAGTAGTCTTTGAAGCTTCGAGAAAGACATATAAGGTTGATAAAATTGTAAGAAAGATGAGCTAGGGAGATGGCTCAGTGGGTAAGGTGCATTCTGGGGGGACTGCATTTCAGACCCCTCAACATGCCTATGAAAGAGGAACCTGTGTGTCTGTAACTCTAGTGCTGCAAATGAAGAAATAGGTAGAGTCTTGGATCTGGCTGATGTCAGCCTAGTGTAATTGACAAACTGGGTTCAGGAGGAGATTCTGTCTCAAAACAATAAAATCAATTGACGATAACCAACACCAGCCTCTAACCTCCATGTGCACAGATATGCACACACAGACACAAGAGAGATGGGGGTGGGAGAGGGAGGGAGGGAGGGAGGGAGGGAGGGAGGGAGGGAGGAAGAGTACTGCAAGGAGAGGATATTTCCTGTGTTTCATGGCAGGAATTTAGAAGATATTATACAGTTGGACATTAGAAAATTTGGCAGGTGGAGAGTAAACTGCATCTACATCTCTCAAACATCAAAAACTAGTGAATTTAGAAATATACTGCTGGGCTGAGAAGACATTTGGAAGGAAACTCACTAATCTTCTCCTGAATCTTGACCATTACAACAAGTGGACAAAGTAGAAATGTGTACAGTTGACTATAGTAGCCACTTGCCTCATGTGATATTTAAGCTATTTAATGTGGATAAGCTGAATTGAGATGTGCTGAAAGTGTATCATCCAAAGACGGAATGTGAAAAGGGGTGTAAAATGACCCTTTATAATTTATTATAAGAAAAAATGCATTATGTCAAAGAAAATCTACTATTAAAACTATTTTGCCTTTCTCTTAAGCTGATAGAAGGTTTCTGTTAGTCTTTACATTAAATTTCTGTTACACAAAGCTTTCATAAATGCTGTTCTTATCAAAATGAGTATAAGATAAACAATAAATGATAAAAGATAATTTCAGTTAAAAAATGGCTTTAAGACAGTTTGAATTTTAGCAAAGGAGAAGATAGACTTAGCAGAAGAGATCAGAGACAGCTGGATGTCACAGCACCCTCTGCCAAATGGACACCTAAGTGTCCTGCTCTCCTGACTCAGTCCTTTCTACATTGAGGAGATGGTGGTAAAATCAAAGTATTTGTGTGACTTTTTTCTGAAATAATTTCAAGTGGCATCTGGGAAGTACCAAAGTGATGAGAGGAGGCTTCTTCCTACTTCTACTAACCAGAAATGTATTCATGTCCCCACCTTTCAAGAAATAGTCATTGAAATTGTATGTGTGTGTGTGTGTGTGTGTGTGTGTGTGTGTGTGTGTGTGTGTGTGTGTGTGTGTGGTGTGTGCCACATCTTAAATTAGTGCTCAAAATGATATCTGGTTAAACTGAGTTCCAAATACCAGTTGTATATTTAAGGAATTTTCCAAAAAGAGAAAGAGAATAAACATGTATAGACCTCTCACATGAACTCATCCATAACCCACAACTCTGTGATATTAACGCTAGTCTTCTTGTTTTTATAAAGATAATAGAAATTGTAATTTAGTTATACATTACATGTTTAGTGTCAGAAAGCTGTGGCTTATGTCAAGTTATATAGTGGAGAAATATCTACTAAAATGAATGAGGAAAAAACCATGCAAATTAGTGATAAGAAGACTGTCAAGACTGGATGAAACTCACATTTCCATTTAATCCACATTATTTTTTCCAAAGATAAGAGTCAGAAAGCCCATTGACTTGCCTAATATAAATATATACATAATGAAGACTATAAGCTCAAGAGTTTTTGTCTTCATTGTAGAATTGTTTGACCATACTTCATTACCACAGGAGGCTACTGGCAAGCCTGTGACTACTGAAAACTATTCCATCAGAAACTGTGTTTTGATAACAAAGCCCTTCAATACCTGTTCTTGTTTTGTGGTAAATTTTCACCTTGCTTGTACAAAATTCCTATCTGTGCCTTGGCTGGAAAGTACGATTGGTCATTTTTATCACATCATTTCTCCCATTTTGAAATTCAGATCATTTATCACCACCTTTCTTTTCTTTCCTTTGGTTCTTTTAACAGGACTGATATTATAAAAAGTGTTTCATAAAACAAAGCTGTAACATATGAAGGGAACTGTAAATTCCCAGAAAATCAATTTGACAACTGCAAAAGTACTTTACTGAAACTTAGATATAGGTAGCACACTTGATTCTACTTCTATATTGGGAGTGCAGAAATACATGCAGGAAACTATACATATTCAGCACTAGGGCTCATCTCAGTGATTTATGCCTATTATTTTATTTAATATTTTAAATAATTCTTTGAGTTACACATTCATGAATCTAGTTAATGAGGAAAATGTGAGGAAAACAATTTAAGTAGCTTCCTAAAAATTGCATGCCCATGAATCAAGCCTCCTAATCCATCCTCAGAGAAGTCACTTTTAACCATTAAATTATATTACCTTCTACTAAGCAAAATAAGTAAAGTTTAGTGCTGAATGAAGAGCATGCAAATCTGGGGATACGTGAAGGAGCACAAAAAGGGTAGAATGCAGGAATGAGACAGAAATTGTGTCATTATTTGGGAATAGCAAAGAGAATGTTTGTGCCAGAAAAACTTACAGCAAATTAAGTCTTAGTCTAACAATGATAACCGTAGCCCTATATGATGGTATTTGAACTATATATGTTTAAGTAAGGAATGGGCACTAAAATATTTTCAAGTTTTTGAGAATAAAATCACATGGTTAATCTATTCTATGAATAACCACCCAAGTAAGTGTAAAGAATTAGAACCAAAGAGGTTATTCACACCTATAATACTAAAATTAATTATAAGAATGGAGGGAAACACCAGTGAAAATGGTGAGAGTGGCAGTTAAAATGACTCCTGTAAGAAACGTCATAGAGGCACTTAAAAATGTAGTGGGCATCAGGCTGTGGGAGATGATGGAAGAGTGAGGAGCTTTAGACTCACATTATGCCTGGATTATAGAGACCAGTGAACGTTCTGAATCAGGAAAACAAAGCTGAAGACATTGAGAGAGGCCAGATAACTAATTTATTCTCTTTGGTACACCTTTTCATGAAGTATCCACACTTGAATTATGCACCAAATGTTATGCTATGGAGAATCAGAAAAAAAAATCCCATAATAATGCAAAGGTTTTGCCTTTTCCAGTATCTATATTATGGAATCAGATTGATATTATCTGTTTAGTTACAATGCAGTAAGAAAAAAGTGAGGACAGCATGATTCACTTCAAAAGTTGATGAGGACTTCCATGAAGTCTCAACCAGTACTGAAGCAGGAAGCTGAGTCATGGCTGGGCATCATCCAAATAGAGAAGAATAGGAGATTTCAAGAAAATGAAGCGTCCTATGTCAGGTCCTTGTAGGAGAAAGAATTTTGTGAGTTTGAAAAAGCTACAGGAAAAGTCATAAAAGGTTAAGGCTAAAGAAAATGATAGTTCATCATGTAGATTATGAACCATATAAAGGTTTGGGATGTTTTTAAAATTCTTTAAAGGATGGAAGTAAAATTTTCAAACAAAAATTGATTTGATAAAGTCAAGGAAAACTTGAACCCTTTGTTGTAACACTGATGAGAGATGCTGGTGCCAGGAATCACTGGAGCAGTAGGTGGAGATGTATGCAAAGGTTTTGGAAATTTTCTGGAGATCATAGGAACTAGGCCATGTGCTTCACTAAGTGTGGCATCTGGGAGTATGAAGGAGACATCAATAAGGACTTGTAGGCATTTGGGATAAAAATAACATATCATTGTGCCATTTGTGGATGCAAGAAACACTAGAGGGGAAAAGGTTTCTAGTAGAAACATAATAGCATCTAGGACACCCAGAGAATGAGGGAGGTTTGTGAGGCAGCTCAGTGCCTTGGTCTTATTCTTACTTTCCACACCATGTCCATGAGTAGGTCCGGTGTGACTCATATCTAGGACCAGCAGAAACTTACTAAGGAAACTAAAGAGGCTCTCAAAAGAGATGTATTTTGGGCTAATATCCACTTATAAATGAGTATATACCATGCTGTCTTTCTGGGTCTGTGTTATCTCACTCAGGATGATTGTTCCTAGTTCCATTCATTTGCCTGCAAATTCTAAGAGTTCCTTGTTTTTAATAGCTGAATAGTATTCCACTGTGTATGTGTACCATAATTTGTTTATCCATTATTCAGTTGAGGGATATCTAGGTTGTTCCCAGATTCTAGCTATTACAAATAACGCTCCTATGAACATAGTTGAGCAACTGTCCAAAGATTTTAAAGTGTACAATTAAATCATAAGGCTGTGTTGGAAAACACAGTTGGAACTTTGGGTTCAAAGGAATACAGTGCTTGATGCATAGATGTGAAAAGTTGTTGGGAGAGAAATAATAGCAAAATATGCGATTATATGTAGTGAGGAGAGTTCTCAAACATTATAAAACCCAAAAGGATAAACAGAAGAAAGAGTCTAGTAATGAAGACAAAGGAAGAGTAGGGATAAAAAGTAGGAGGTCATTGATCGTCTTTAGAAGTGCAACTTTAGTGAAATATGGTAATTAAAACTATCACTTTATTTTTAAAAATAAGCATTAAGGAGCCAAGAATAGCTTAGAAATATAACCAGGACTTACCTTTCCATTCTAGCATTTTAGCTAGTGCCTGCTCTACTCCAGTGAACACACAGAATATTCCAAATAGGAGAACAGAGATGACAGTAGCTGTGGCAATAAATAAAACATGCTTCTTAAAGAGTTTCAGGGCTATTGGTACGAATACCAAACAAATAAGCAAATGTAATACTACCTTCAAAGAGTTACTGTGAGAATTTTAAAAAAAGATGCTATCAAATCTTTTGAAAGAATTTCAAGTGGATCCTGAAGAATAGGTATATCTCATAATTTCTATTGATGTAGTAAAAGCTCATGAGCAAAAGCAACTTAGGGAAAAATGTTTATCTCATCTGATAACCCCCGGGTTACACTCCATTATTGAGAGAAGTCTTAGCAGGACCTCGGTGTAAGAATCTGGAGGCAGTAACTAGTGTAGAAACTATGAAGAGATACTGCTTTACCTGCTGGCTTCTTAGACTTGCTCACCCTGCTTTCTTTATAATGCAGGACCACTCACTCAAGAATAGCAATGAGTATAATGAGCTGGGCCCTCCAAAATCAGTCATTAATCAAGAAAATATTCCAAAGACTTTACAAATAGAGGAATGTTCTCAATTAAGATTTCCTCTTCAGGATGTAGGTAGTCCACATGAAACCTGATAGGCTGGGGTCAGATGATAGGGGAGGAGGGCTCCCCTTTCTGAGGAATAGGGGATTGCCATGAGAGAGGAAGGGTGGGACTGGGAGGAGATGAGGGAGGAGACTCCAATTGGCATGTAAAATGAATAAATTAAAAAGAAAAAATTTTGTCTTGTAAGATATGTCTATGTGTATGTAAAGCTGGCAAAAAATCAATCATAACAGGGTAAGAATGTGATAAAGTTTCCAAGTACAGAGGAAAAATGAGCAAAGATGGTATATCCAAGATGCATGGAATTATTTAAATTTAGTCTGACAATAAAAAGTAACCTTAAGGGGATCTGTTGGCAAGTGAAATGGAATACAACTTAAGTCCTGCTGGCAGTCCAAGATGTCAAAAATGCCATTGAAAAAATAGACAGAGTGAATGGGCCAAATGTTGAAACTCACACTATCTAGAATTAGAATTCTATTTGAAAAACACAAGAAAAGAAACTCTTTTGTAGGTTCTTAGATAATCTAGTGCTATTAATGCCCTGGATAATATGAGGCCTGCTGCATACGTGGAATTCAATAGAAATGATGTGAGAAGAAGAGAAAAGTCAATAGCGTCTCTGCATTTTGAGAAAGGACATTAGAGTAATGACCATTGGAAAGGATTTAGTAGATACTAAATTGAGATTTATTTTGAGAGATTTTAAAGCTGAAAATATCCATGTGGGATTTCTTTCATTGATTGCTTTACTTTTGGCTGTGCACACAATGAACTGCAAAATGATTGTTGGCTGAACTAAAAATAGATGATGCTGTCACAGTGACCAGCATACTGTGGTATTCCCTTGTCTCTTGAGGCATAAAGATATTTTGGTGTGACATTTGCTTTGAAAAAAATTAATTCAGATGTAAGAATTATTGACAACATTCAGATAATTTTAATGCACCATGGACAAATTTATAGAATGTACTATTTTCTTTTTAGTTTAATTATTTTCTTTTTTATTAATTTATTTACTCAATTTATAGCCTTCTCAAAGTCCCATCCCTCCTCCCCTCCCAGTCCTACCCTTACATCCTCTTCTCTCCTTTACCCTCTCTTCAGAGAAGGGTGAGGCCCCCATATGTGTAGCAACCCACCCTGGTGCATCGAGTATCAGCAGGACTAAGAGCATCCTTTCCCTCTGAGGCCAAAAAAGGCAACCCAGCTAAGGGACAGGGATCCAAAGGCAGGCAACAGAGTCAGAGACAATTCCCTGATCCAATTGTTAGGGGACTTACATGAAGAACAAGCTACACATCTGTTAAATATGTGTAGGGTGCCTACATCCAGACTATGCATGCTCTTTCGTTGGTGGTTCAATCTCTGTGAGCCCCAATGGGTCCATGTTAGTTTACTCTGTAGGTCTTCTTTTTGTGTCCTTACCCCTTCTGGCTCCATCAATTCTTCCTCCCACTCTTCAGGGAGACACCCTGGGCTTTGACTATTGTTTGGCATGGGTTTCTGCATCTGTTTCCATCAGCTGTTGGATGACACCTCTCAGAAGACAGTTATTCTAGGCTTCTGTCTGCAAGCATAGCAGAGTATCATTGATAATGCCTGGGGTTGGCTCTCTCCTATGGAGTGAGTCTCAAGTTGAGACAGTTATGGATTTGCTATTCCCTCAATCTCTGCTCCATCTTTATCTCTACACTTCTTGTAGGCAGGACAAATTTCTGAATAGAAGGTTTTATGGGTGGGCTGTTGCTCCCTCCCTCCACTGGAAGTCCCTCTTGGCTACAGGAGGTGGTGACTTCAGGCTACATACCCCCGCACCCCACTGCCACCTCATAGACTCCCAGGAGTATACCCTGTCCCAAAGATGCCCCCCACTGATTTCTCTCTCCCAATAACATTTCCCTTCCAACTCTCCCACCCCTGTCCCCATTCTCACCCACTCTTCCAGGCAGTTCCCTCTCTCTATCTACTTCAGATATATATTTTATTCCCCCTTCTGAGTGAATTTCAAGCATCTTCCCTTGGGCCCTCCTTGTTATTTAGCTTCTATAGGTCTGTGGAACGCAGCATGGTTATCCTATATTTTATGGCTAATATTCACTTATAAATGAGTACATACCATGTGTGCCTTTCTGGGTCTGTGTTATCTGACTCACAATGATCTTTTCTAGTTCCATCCATTTGCCTGAACATTTCATGATATCCTTGTTTTTAATAGTTGATTATTATTTCATTGTGTAAGTGTACCATGAGGCACATCTAAATTGTTTCCAGCTTCTGGCTATTGTGAATAAGGCAGCTATGAACATAGTTGAGCAATTGCTCTTATAGTACAGTGGAGCATCTTTTGGTTATATACCCAGGAGTGGAATAAATGGTTCCCAAATTTTTTTTTTTGAGAAACCTTAATTTCTTAAAGATAGTCCACTCAGGGTTTTGTATTTGTTCACTGCAGCTCAGAATACTGGTGTCACACAATCATAACGATGTTCAAATCCCAGATACATACTGATTCACTTTGGGGAAAAAAGCTCTTTGGGGGGTGAAACAATAAAGAAGCAAAGATACACTTAGCTTTGGCACAAGCAGCATTCTGTAAGTGGGAAAAAGAAACCAAGAATAGATCAAATATTTCTTATAATTCTATTAGGAACTTATACTATTCTGAACCTATCATGTTCAAAATGCCACATAATTTTATTATTACTGGACATTTCCATTTATTTGTGGTTTACTGTATATTAGAAATTTAACCAAAGTATCTTACTTCATTGTTAACAGAATTGTGAGATAAATTTTAGCATGCATTAATTGTATATCCATTTTAAGTAAGTGAAAGGTAAAATTCAGAGGGCTAAAGTAGTTATTATTAGTTTCACTCATATGTAAAAGAGTCAAATTTAATGACCATGCCTGCCTGAGTTGAAGAATATATTTGTTGTGCTATGCTTTCTCCATTTCTTCTAATCCTTAGTTCTAAAGAACATTGGGATAAAGCACCCATCAACTTCTACTTTCTCAGAATGAAAAGTGTTGTCACTCATATGGTTGGCCTCTCTGATGCTTATAAAATGTCATCTCAAGAGGAAAGGCCATGATAAAAACCTGTTAGCTCATACTGTAGGCTACCAGCCCACTACCAGATCTTCTAGCATGCCTAGGGATATGGATTACTTTTCCCTTCTAGCCACTGAGTTTCTTCTTCATGCTTTTTATGATCGAACAGAAATAAACATGCCAATATATTTCTTCCTAGTTTGATACTAATCCACCCTCAAAGCCCCAACAATAACCATAGTATATTTCCTGACATTAATGCTTTTCCTACTGTATCATTTTTCTGAAAATGAGGAACTGAAATGTATTCCATTTTTAACCATTTTCCTTAAATCAATAAGTATAGTTGAAGCAAAGGCGCACTGGTAAATTAAAACCTTAGGAAAAATTAAAAGGCACACAAATGATTGTCTTGTCTTATTAAATTCTGAAGATATATACTGTAAAGTGTGTAAAACTGTTTCTTGGAGGTTAGTGTTATTTTACTGTAAAATTTAATACATGACAGTGTCTACTTATGGACTTATCAGCATTGTAGACACCACTTATTGTGATCTGTTTCCTGTTTGATAGTAGATAATAGTTTGAAATAAACCCAGAACACCAGGAAATGGCTACTTGAGCTGCTTATAGCTGAAAAGCAATGTTCTACTACATGAAAATTTATACGTATTAAGAAGTTACTCTAATATAGAGATATCTTATGAGAGATATGTTGATCATAGCCAGTGCAGCACTTATAAATCAATCTAACATTTATAAGATTTCCTCTGACTTGTTTCTTTGTGGTTAAAAAGGATAAAGAAAAAGAAAAAGTGATTGTAGGAGACCTCAACTATCTAGAAATTATCGTTTTTTTCTTTTCAAATACCTTTCTTGACTAGAATAAGGAAGTCTGCATTTTTCAGGAAATTCCACCCTGATATTCTATAAGTGCTTATATTTTACTGACAGTGTCCAGTATACATATGTATATGTATATGTATATATAGATATGTATATTTCTATCTGTATATATATGTGTGGTATAGTATTTTAATAGATACTCACATTTGAGAAATCATTAAAGCAAGCTAAATTAAATATATTGTCTAACATTTGTTTTGTGATGAAAGTATTTGAAATCTACACTTACAGAGGGAATGAAAGAGGTTGCCAGACTTCTTAAAATGAGAGAAGAAGAAAAGAAAAGCATAGTTAGCAGACTGTCTGGAGAACTAGACCATAGTTCACCTACAGAAATGGCAGGGTTAACCACGTGCTTGCCTTAATTTGTAGACAGTGAATAGACACAACAGGGAAAGTGTTTCAGACTTCACAAAAGAAAAGAACATTGACAATCAACCTTACTAAAAGATGAAAATGTCCACTTTTTTGTTCTTGGGAAAAATTGAACCCACACTGAAAAAAAAAATCTTGTTGGCAAGACATGCAAATAAGGTAGGGATGTTTAGTTATTAATACTTTTATCATTCACTCACATTCTGGTTCCCACTCTAGCAGATTATACTTAGCTCAAGTAAGTAGAATTCTGTGTCAGTGTTGCTTGTTTAGAATAACACACGAGCTCAGTAGAGAAAGGAGATGAAATTACAAAATGTGGAGGAGCTGTTAGTGACTATCCACACAAAACAGCCTTTGCCTTCCTTTTTCTTGGAAAGAGTAAGAACTTTCTTAATTTTTTATTAAACTATTCACTTTTACTGTATATAAAAATAGAAATTTCAATTAAAAATAGTCCCTGTAGACACATGTATTTGAATATTTCATTTCCAGTTGGTGGAACTGTTTGGAAAGGAATAAAAGGTATGGGCTTGTTGGAGGAGGTGCGTCACTGGGGTGGGGGTGCAGACTTTGAGGTTTCAAAAGACTCTGGGTCTCTCTTGATGCCTCCTGTTTATCTCAAGATATAAGTTATTAGCTATTGCTCTAGCTCCAACCTGCCTGTCCATTGCCGTACTACCAGACCACAGACTATAAACCCATGAAATCATAAGCCTCAAATTAAACACTTTATTTTATAAGTTGCTTTGGTTGTGGTACTTTATTCCAGCAATAAAAATGTAACTCAGACAATATGTACTCTATAGTGTCATTTTGTGTATGTGAAATATGTACAATTAGATATAGTTTTATAAAAATTAATGATAAAATAGAACTCCCCGGGACATTGAGCACAGCTTTGGGCCTTCATCAAGATTTGCTGACATACACATAAAATAAGATAATGGAGTTTTCTCCATATAGACGTGTGTAAATCCCACACAAGCCATGGGTCAGATTTTAAATTATTGTTCTTTAGAGACTGTGTCACATTAGCTTATTTTTTTAGCTTGCTATATTTAAAAATAATCTTTTGGGTGCAAAAACAAAACTGCATAAATTCTTACATTCTGATAGTTTGTCAAATTAAAATTAGCCCTTTGGAATGTAGTTTAACTGATCCATAAGACCGTAAAGATGTTATAAATAATAATTAGTTACCAGGTGACATTTAGACACATATATATGTTGTATAATATTTAAGTTAGATCAAATATAGCTATTACCTCAAATATTTGTCAATTCTTGATGGAGAAACAGTTAGAAATTATTTTCTCTGTTTCACATATAGTACACAACTCCTGTTTAGAGTCTCTTGCTGTGCAGTAACACAAATTCTCAAATTTAAAAGTAGTTTGGTGTTCCTCTGAACGCCACCAGTTTTCACCCTCTATGAGACTCTATGAGTCTCTATGAGACTATTTTATGTTACACAGAAAGGTCTGGTGATGTGATGTTTGTCTTTCTGTGCCTGGCTTATTTCACTTAACACAATGATCTCAAAAAGATGAGATTTTATTTTCTTACAAATGGCTGAATCACACATATTCTATTATGTGTATTTACTATACTTTCTTTATTATCCATCAGTTGATAGTTAGAAAGTTTTATCTCTTTCTCATGTGAATATTTCAGCAATAAAGAGGGGGGATTCCGATGTTTCTTTAACCTGGAGATTTCATTTTCTGTGGCTAAACCAGTAAGAAACTACCAAACGGCTTGATTTAGTAGTGTATTTTCATTCTTGAGTTATTTTTGGTTTTTCTGTCATAGGAGTTTTCTATGTGATTGCCATAAAGTTTTAAGTTCTTTTACTATAAGAAGCAATTTGGAAATGATAAAAACATATCATAGTTAAAATATTAAGAAACGAAACAACCAAAAGTCCAAACCTGGATAGGATGATCCATGCATGAGATCTGGGAGATAGAAACATAATAATTTAGGGGTTCAAGGTCATCTTTAGCTACATAGTGAGTTCAAGGCTAGCAATGAGCAACATGAAATACTGTCTCAAAAAAAAACAAAACAAAGAAAAGGGAGAAAAAGGAGGAGAAGGGGGAAGGGGAAATAGAGAAAATATACTGATACATAATGTTAAAACTAATACTTGGACTTCATTTCTTCTCATGTTTTGAATCTCTGATACCTATTAACATCTTATATGTTGTTTTCCCCTCTCTCAACCTATTAACTATTGTTATAGTTAATAGTTCCTTTCTTTGTTTTAACAATATGAGTGCCTTACAATGCCAGAGTATTCTGATTTTCTCTGTATAATCAGTCTTCTCAGTATGTTTTATACCTTCTAATGATTGTACTCATTTTTGGCCAAAGGACTCCCTATATCATTTCTTATAGGACAGATCTGATAAAGATGTTCTCTTAGCTTCTATTTGTGAGTGTCTTCATCTCACTTTCATTTTTCAAGGATAGCCATGCTGAGAATATTCTTGGATGAGATAATTTTTGTTGATGTTTATTTACTTTGTCTCCTTTGATACTTATGAAAAATGTATGATATATTCTACTGGTATTTAAAGTTTCTGATGAGACATCTGCTGTAATATTGTTAAGGACACCACTACATATTATTTGTTTCCTTTTGCTTTCAACATTTAAAAATCTTAATATTTTTTCCTTGGAGAAGTAGATTATAAGATGGCTTATTGTAGCCGGGCGTGGTGGTGCACGCCTGTGATTCCAGCACTCAGGAGGCAGAGGCAGGCGGATCACTGTGAGTTCGAGGCCAGCCTGGTCTACAAAGTGAGTCCAGGACAGCCAAGGCTACACAGAGAGGCCCTGCCTCAAAAAACCAAAAAAAAAAAAAAAAAAAAAAAAAAAAAAAGATGGCTTATTGTAAGCTTGGTTTCCTGAAACTGAACAGCTTTTGGTCTTGGAACCCATCTAGGGGTGGCAGCAAGGAATAAAGAAAAGACAGACATACAAACCACGTACATCAAAGCTGGGATCAGATAGAATGTGCTATAGCCTCCACCCTCATCTGTGTGTTTATTAGGTACAGCTGGGGTGGAGGTGGCTAGCCTCGGTAGGAGGTCTCTGTAGATGATCAGTCTCAAACTATAAGCATCCAGAAGGAGGAAGCTACAGTTTTTAGTGTTTTACTTGCTGTTCATAAACATTCATTCTCTGACTCTTAAGGAAATTTTTGCTATTTCTTTTGATCTTGGCCCATAATGATAACAGTCCTGCCAATTTCCCATGGATCCAAAGCCTCGGAGTCCTCAACACGCCTTTCTCATGACATCACACACTCAGGGTTTCCTCTGATTTCTGCATTTGATTGAGTTAATTCTGAATAGTGGCCTTTGACATCCCTGACTCGGCATATTTGTGTCCTTCTCTGGGATCCTTCATTCTCTTACCTATGTTCTATTTGAATAACTTTTCTACCCACTTAGCAAACTCACATTCCCCGTGGACCTCAGTAACATGAATACTTCCTTTTGTGTTTAATGTCATCTCCAAGGATTCATAGCTTGCTTTATTTCTGTTCAACTCTGTTGTTTTCTTTTTGTGTTTTTGTTTTGGTTTGGTTTGGTTTGGTTTGGTTTGGTTTTTGTTTGTGTTTTGGTTTTGGGTTTTGGGGGGGGTTTTGTTTGTTTGTTTTTATTTTTTGAAACAGGGTTTCTCTGTGTAGCCTTGGCTGTCCTGGACTCACTTTGTAGACCAGGCTGGCCCCGAACTCACAGCGATCCGCCTGCCTCTGCCTCCTGAGTGCTGGGATTAAAGGTGTGCGCCACCACCGCCCAGCTTTTTTGTGGTGTTTAATATTGATTGTCAATGTGTGGGATTTAGAATCACCTCTTAGATAAGCCATGGTGTGTTTGTGAGCTTATTATCAGAGTGGCTTAACTGAGCTAGGAAATCACACCCTGGGTGTGCAAAGTATCATCTAAGAGGCTGGGTCTCAGGCTGAGTAAAAGGGAGGAGGGGCAAGCATGAACCCCAGCATTCACCTCTATCTGATTCCCGTCCTCAGCTGCAGTGCACCAGCTGTATCACACTTCTATCCCTTGCCTGACACTGTCACGGGCTGTATCCCTTCTTAAGCTGTGAGTCAAAATAACCCTTTGCTTTTTGACAAAAGTTCTTTTTGTTTTTAAATAGGAACAAGAAAGATACTAGTACATCTACTAAATGTGTATTTTCCAAAAGCCTTCCAATTAGCCCTTCTATTTGATCTGATCTTCCATGGATGTCATCTATCTTGTTACAAATTCAGTTACTAAGTTTTAATTCAAACTTGTGTTTTATCTTTTAATAGTTTCTGTCTCTCTCCTAAGTTTTCTTATCATATTAAATAATTTTCTGTGTTTCCATGAAGGTCATTCAGTTTCCTTAAAACAAGTGCTTTAATGGGCTAAAGAAGTAGTTAAGCTGTTAAGAGCACATTTTGCTCTTACAGAAGACCCAAATTTGGTTCCCAGCACACATGTGTTCACAACCAACAATAACTCCAGTCCCAGAGAATCTGATGCTCTCTTCTAACCTCTGTGGGCACTAGATTCACATATGGTACACATACAGGTATGCAGGCAAACCATTCATATACATAAAATATAATAAATAAATAAGTGTAATTAAAAACTTTTAAATTCTTCATCTAAGATTTATCCATATTAGCTACTTAATGTTCAATGTCTGGTAAGTTGTTTTTACTTTTATGTAGGGTCCTGGTTCTAAAAATTCTTCACATTGATAAAAAATGATATATACTAAGTAGCTAGATCTGTATTTCTTTTGCCATAGCCCAGTCTTACCTTTGTCTTTTCAAAAATTAAGAACAGCTTACTGATTCTTCCTCAGCCTGGAGTCACTTATACTATCAGCACTAGATGGCACTATCAGTCCATGGTTGCCAAAAGGTCCTTGTTACATTGCTACTGTTCTGTACTAGAAGGGGAACCAAGTTCAGGTCTGTCCCAGACCCACTGCTGGTCTGCTGTCCAACATGATCTGGAAGAGTAGCTAAAATAGTCAGGCTGTACCCATAATTCTGTTCATGGAACCAGGGACGGTCCAAAGAATGCACCCACAGCACTGTTCTCTAGTTGGACAGTATCCATTTTTTCCTAGCTCTGGGATGAATCTCCCTACAGGGAGAACCCTCCGGTTCCATATTACACTTGCTCACAACAATGTTAAAGTACTATGTCACATCCTACGACTGCAGGCCCACACTGCCATAGGCTTCCTGCTATTGAGGGCCTTGTGTCTGTCGTACACAGATGGTACAGCAAGCCACACATGATGCTGACAATATACAAGCACAGTTTCTTGAGTCTGCATGTGTCCAGGCCCCAAGGCCCTGTTTATGGACAGTGACCTGGGAGTAGGAGTCACTTGAATCTCTCAAGTGCCAGCTGTGAGTTCACATCAACACCTGTATTCATTATCATTCCTGAACTCTAAAAAATAGATTCTTGCTACATATTGTGCTCTCCAAGGATGATTTGGTGGAGAAGTAAGCTCCTTATCTACTGAGACTGAACTAATCTTGCCCACATTTGACGTTAGGAGTTGTAAAACACCAGTGCACTCTCACAGTGCAGTCAGGGACTGCACACAGGGAAACTAGAAATGATAGATGAAAAACCATGAATCCATTCTACCAGAAAAATTGTTTGCCTAGATCCACAGATGGTCCAAAGACTCTATGTGTGAGACTACGCCTATACATAGGAAAAAAAATTTTTTTACTACTTTTGTCCTGTTTCTAATGTTAATACAGTGATTCTGACACTAAACTTCAGGGCAAAGTTCTGTGCTACCTTTGGTGATCTGTTCCCAGACAGTAGAAACTCACTCCCTCTTATGCTCCCAAAGGCTGGAGAGACCTGGTAGATTCAGTCACTTATCTTCCAGGCTAGTGTATTTATAGTGTTTTGGTGCTTGGTACCTACCTGTTGGCAGGATATTTGGGACTTTGCTTAGTACTGGATTTTGCTGTGATATGCCTGGAACTGGGTTTCAAATCTAAAACTATGAGTTGAATTTTGTCTCTGCCAAGTGAGAGAAGTTTTCTCCATTCTGTTTGGTTGGTCTGGTAAGGGAGAGACGGCTTTTCCCTTATGTATATGTTAATGCATCTTTTTTAAGTACTCTACTAAAACAAGGCACTGTGGACTCATCTGGGACCTTGTGTGTTGTGAATGTAGCTCACCGAATAGCTGTTCCGTCTCATAAATGCATAAAGACATGATCACTAGGGAATATCACTCATACGCCAAGTTATTCTGCATTTGAAAATAGTCTTATAAGCATTTCACTGTGGCTGAACATATCATTAGAAAATGTAATTGTAAGTAATTATTTGGTCTCATATTAGTTCTGGTTAAGATAAATATCATCTCTACTTCATTTAAGCATTTTTGTTCTTAGTTGGTTTTAGACAACCTAAACTATCCATCTGTTTTAAAAGCTAAATAGAACATATTCTTTACAAATTCACTCATTCTACTTATTTCTACATCATATATTAAATCATCCTTAGCATTTTTAGCCTTTTAAACATGAACATTAGATTATTTTCTAGATGTATCAGTGCTCAGGCACAGTAATAACCATATTAATATAGGTAGCATGAGATGCTTTAATCGTAGCCCAAGATTTAAATTCTGAGTCTGCATTGTCTAACCAAATTGTCCAAGTTATCTCAGACAAAAATTTATTAAGCTTTCCTATGCTTGCTTCTTTCTCTACAATGTGGACAAGTCACACTGACTGAGACCTTCCTTGATGATCCTTGATTGGTGTAAACCCACAAAAACTGTTTAACGTTTGATGATTACACGTTGCCATCAAGTCTAATATTAAAAGCACCCCTTCTTTAGAGCCCACATCAATACCTTACTTGGGCCATTACCCAAATTATAAACAACTCTAAATATATAAGGGTTAATAAAAGAAATTTCATGTAAGGTATTTACTATAAAGGAAAATGCAAGTATCTTAAGAAAGTAGGAGCATTTATGATTTATAGGAGGACACTGATGCTCCAGACAATAATAGGTTGTAGATATGAGCTATGTACACAGAAAACCTAAATTTTCTGAAAAGGCTAGTTATTGAAACAAATCTGTTTTTGAAAAGTCATTCCCAGCTAGAGGAAAACCACCAGTATTTTAGTTATAAATGGAGACTTGGTGTTGTAAATTAGTTGGCAGCTACTGCCACCAAGTGGTAGGAGAAGACTTCAGGGATGAGCCCAGTAGACGGACTATAGGAGACTATAGGGGATTATAGGGGACTATGACGGGAGCTGTGTTTCCTCCTGTTGAGTCTCAAACACCCAAGATCTGATCTTCATAAAATGCCAAAGTGTCTCAGTTTCTATAACCACACCACCGTAATAGCCTACTACAAATGAAATCTAAACCTGCACTTGTCTGTTTCAGGAGGGCCTTCTAATACAAAAATGAAGGATATAATGTTTGAATACTGACATGGTTGAGACAAAAACATAAAATTCTAAATTACTTCATCCATTGACTTCAAATGGCTAGTGTGTAGATCTCAGCACTGCCACTCACTCTTTGATAATGTAACCAAAAAATTTTCTGAGACTTACACTCCTCAGCTAAAATTTGAAGAAAAAGAAAAAAAAAATAGGTGTGTAAGACTTGGCAAGAGCCTGGTAGGTGCTCGGTAGAAGTAAGCCTACTCTTTTATTATTTGATGCATATCTTATTGTTTTTTCTTTTCTTGCATTCAATAAGAACTTGTCTTGAGGGAATGCTTCTGACATGGCCTCTGTTACCATCTTTCTGATCACTTCTCCCCTGGCAGGACTGCCTTGCCAGGCCACAGGGAAAGAGGACAAGCTCAGTCCTGATGCAACTTGATTAGCTGGGGTGGATGGAAAGGAGGGCTTCCCTTTCCTGGGGAACAGGGGAGGGAGGATGGGTGAAAGGGAGGAAGGGTGAAAATAAGAGGGGAGGAGGAATGGGTTAGGGTGTAAAGTGCATAATTTTTTTTAATGCCTGTAATGCCAGCATTCAGGAAGGCAGAGACTGGTGAATTTTTGTGAATTCAAGGCTAGCCTGGTCTACAAAGTGAGTTCATGACAGCCAAGGCCATACAGAAAAATTCTATCTTGAAAAGCCAAAAAATAAAAATAAATAAATAATCATAACAAAAATAAACCCAACATGATGGCACACACCTTTGATCCCAGCACGCAGAGGCAGAGGTGGGTGGATCTTTGTGAGTTCCAGACCAGCCTAATCTACAGAATGAGTTCCAGGACAGTTAGGGCTGTTACACAGAGAAACTCTGTCTAAAAAATCCAAACCAGATAGTAGATGATAGATAGATAGATAGATAGATAGATAGATAGATAGATAGATGATAGATAGATAGATGATAGATAGATAGATAGATAGATGATAGATAGATAGACAGACAGATAGAAGATAGATGATTGATAGACAGATAGATGATAGATGGATAAATAGATAGTTAGATGACAGATAGTGCCAAATGTTGCAATAATAGCTGAACTTTGCTGTTTCATGGATTTTCTGTTACGTTTTTTGTTTTGTTTATTATTATGTGTATGGGTGTTTTGGCTGCATGTATGGCCATGCACACATGCATGCCTGGTGCCAACAGAAACCAGAAGAGGGTGTTGGATGCCCTGGAACTGTAATTATAGTTGTGAGCTGCCATGTGGGTGCTTGGAATTAAACCTCAGTCTTCCAGAAGAGCAGCTAGTACTCTAAACCACTGAGCCATCCAGACTCTCCTCTTTTATTTTTTTTAAGACTCTATCTCTCTATGATATAGGGTTTATAAAATCCTAGCTAGCTTGGAACTCACGCTATAAATCGGGCTGACCTCAAAATAGCAGAGATCTTCTGCTTTTACCGCCTGAGTGCTAGGATTAAAGGCATACACTGTGCCTTGCTACATGTTTCTGTAATTTCATTTGGATGACCACAGACCCTAGAAAAGCTACTGTAGCCATTGAGGCAAAAAAATGTTACTAATATTTGTCTTTTCCTTAAAAAATAAATATAAGAACTCATTGTCATTGCAATTATTACTGATATATCAGCCTAAAGATGTTCAAGTGAACTAAATAACAATAACTCTGTAAGTCATGACAGGTGTATTAGTTACTTTTCTTTTGCTGTGATAAAATATTATGACCAAC